>NW_008676480.1:63620-77576 GCF_000695815.1 Acanthisitta chloris
GAAAGGTGGATACTTCTAAGATTCAGCAGTCCCAACGAAAGTAGTTTTATACACCCCATTGAGATTTATATTGAGACGACTTTATAGCATCCTAACAGTTTCAAGAACTTAAAACTGATGGAAATATTGCTCTTGTTCATCATTATGCTTTTTCTCCCTACCAAGGTACTTGGAAATGAACTCAGTGTGACTTAGGTCCAAGTATATTTCTCCATACCTAAAGCTGTCTGCCATATGGGTCATGTGTAACCTGACACTGACTGTACAGGTTCCTGTTTCTATTCTTGGGCACCAGCTGGGGAAAAAAGAGCCTTGTCCTATCTTCTGAGGACAGAAGCACTTAATATTGGCAAATGTTACTGTGCAATTCAGGAGAAAAGTATTATGCCTTAGCAAACTCCAAATTCTTTCTTTCATTCTGAGAAAACTGTCTGTGGGTGCTTCTTCATGACAGCATGTTTCCTGAGTCCCCAGCAGTCCTTGGGGTGGGATTGTTGCATGGTTTCCATTAATAGCCACCTACCCAGTTAATGCAAGCAAGTGAAGAAATGGACTAGTACATATATCATCAGACTTACATGGTGATGCAGAATTTGCAATTACTTTCCAGGTAACTTATAACTGTAAGATTGAGTGAGCTGCCTAAGTTGAGAGATGCAAAAATTAATGGGGGAGTGAAGAGGAGTGGGATTTGTCAGTGTTGCCTTGAAGCTTGAGATTTAGTGAGAACCTTGCTGTTTTCCTGGTGTTGACATTTCTTGGTACTAGCTTGGATTCTGGGAATGTCACTAATGAGCAGGTCTGTGTTCTGCTTGCGGGATGTGTCTTTTCATTTTCTGACTAACTTGTTCTCTCTCTGAGGAACTTGAAGATCTCATACCTTTTGGCTTGTGGTGGAAGAGATGTAAATTTCTGTTCTCTTTACTCCTCTCTGATGGAGGACAGAAGCCTTTCTAGTCAGCTGTTTATTCAGGCCCAGATTTTTGGAACTATATACCCAGGTCTCCATTTTAATTTATACTGCTCTAGTAAATTCAGTACCTGGATCTGCTGATAACCTTTCCAGAACTGCCAGTCAGAAATCCCATGAGAGGAAGGGCTTGAAAATCAGTAGATATAATAGTAAAGTAACATTGTATTGCTCTTTATCTATTTATTTTGTCGTCTTATGATTGAATCCCAGAGTGCACGTATATCAAGTTTTTGACCTTTTCCCTTAACCAACAGCACTAGGAATGCTTTTAAAGATATTTCCGATTTTCACATTGACATATCCACAGTTGTGGTGGAAGCAGAATAGCGGGTGTCTTGAGAATCTCCATGAAATTGGAAGAATTGACAATGCTGTAGATTTCCCTCCAAGTCTGAGCTTAACGAAACTGGTACAATTTTCGCACAAAGATTTCATTGTGTTTATTGCTGCACTGGGATGTTTTGCAGCCAAAAGCATGTGCTTCCATTTGGTAGTGTGTCACAATACACATAGATACATCAATACTTCCCTCTCCTTTGTAAAGTGGGTAATTGTTTTCTTTTCATTTAACTTTAAAAACCAAAGGTACACCTCACAGGCCCCCATGTACTGTAAGGAAGAGCATTCCCATAGGATGCTCTTCTTGCTGTAATATGCCATGCATGCCTACTGTCTTACCAGACGTGACAGTTTAACGCCTTCTCATTGCTGAGACAATATGGTTTTGAGGCTGTGACAACAGAGTGGGAGTCAGGCCTTCCAGATGATAGCAGCACAGAGCAATTCAACCCACCATATAGATGCTCTGCCTGGGGTCAGAACCTAGCAAATGGAAGATAGTTCAGTCTGTAAACAGTGACCACATGCAGCTGAGCTGAACCCTTCAGCAGATGCACAGCAGTCTGCACCCAGCCTGGAGCATAAGTCCCAAGGTTCTCCTGCCAGCCCTGTCACTGATGCTGTCTGGTCAAATCACTGCTGAGTCTTTGGTGTTTGATTGTCTCCACCTGCAAAAGGGAGACTTCCTTCCTTCTTTGCAAAGGGGTAGAAATGTTCACACTCATTTTAGATGTGGTAAAACATACATAGGCATGCATGCATACATACATATATATATGCAATACATGTGCATACAGATATTTACACATGAAGTGTCTAGTACTCCAGGATTTGTTTTGCTCAGGGATTGAAAGTCATAACTCCAGGTTTGGGTGGGGTTTTTGTATTTCTGAAGTAACCATAAATCCTGCCTTATTTTGAACTCTTATTTGTCAGGCCCCAAATCACCATCCATTTATCTTCAGATTTCATGCATTGTGTGATAAGGAGTGTTCTGAGTTTCCAAACAGCTTCCATCAATTATTTAGAACTGAAAATGCCATGTTTAAAAAAAAAAAAAGTAAAAGCAAATAAACTGAGCATCTTTGCTGGTGATGGAGCCCTGAGAATAAAAGCAGAGGGTCTCGTGCTCCCTCTTTCGACCATGGCCTGGTCAGAACATCTCAAAGCTCAGGATAGCAAAATCTTTGGCATGACAGAATGTTGAGAGGGTTCACAAGTCAAGAGACTTTTCATACTTCAGGAATAATGGGTTTTTGGAAGCCAATCTGAAGTTAGGGAGAGAAAAGAAGGCAGCTTACTTGCAAAGTTTGCTAGCATTTGGATTCATCTGCCAAAGGAGTAGTCAGTGTACATGGATGTTTAGTTCAACATACCCAGATAGGCACATATTATGGGGATTTCACCAGTTGCAACAGGAATCTGCAGAACATAAGCTCAAAGTAGCTGAAGCCTCTGAATCTTTCATCTTATATCTGGTCTTACTCCCATCTTGGGTTTTTGAACTGCGTTACTTTGAATCTCACAGTTCTTTAAAATAGCTGTGGTGTTTGGTGAAGGAAGGGCTCACACATTCACACTTCAAATACTTGAAGTCCTCTTAAAACTCAGGAAAGTAAGCTGCGCTCTAGGACAGGTGGAGGTCTGCCAAGTGCAGTGTGTTATCTCAGCTCCTTGAGGTGGGAATGCTCCCACTCTCCTGGCAGAGGTCGCAAAGGCCCTGGAGAGCCACACTGGGGCTTTATGGGGAACACTGGCACAGGTTGCCCAGAGAGGTTTTGGAGCCTCCATCTCTGGAAGTACTCGAAAGACCTTTGGATATGCTCCTGGGAATCTGGCTCTGACTGACCCTGCTTGAGCAGGGGTTGGACCAGGGGATCTCCAGATCTCCCATCCTACCTCAGCCCTTCTGTCAGTCTTTGATGAAAGAGACCTTTCACATCTTGGAATTACTGACCTAACTCAAGTCCTCCTGTCTAGAAATGGCACCTCACCGGAGTGAGGACTGTGTGTGGGCCCAGAAGTGCTGAGACACAGGTGATCAGCAATTAGAACTGTCCAACAACATTGTTCATGCAGCTGGTTACAGCCAGGTATGGCGGGTGGTGGTGCTGCTTATGATCCTGCATCATGCTGCCATCTCCTGGAATAGCCACTCCATGACTCCTCTTGCCTCAAGCTACCTGGAACCTCCTTCTTGCTCTCCAGTCCTTCCTCATCCTCGCTAAATCACAGCATGCAACAGTAAGTGAGATTAGCAGTGTCACAGAGAATGCTACCAGGCCATGACAGGTGTTCAGTGTTTGCTGTTTTGGAAGGTCAGTGGCAGGAGAAGTGCTTGTGAGTTGGATAAAATATGAGGTTTAGAAATCTTTGCATTATGTTCCATGAGTTGTTCCTCAGGACAATGCCTGTATGACTTTGGCAGCCTGGAAGAGATAGTCTTGTTAGGTCTCTTCTCTGGAGCAGCCTCACAGAACTCTGCAGGAATGAGCGCTGCCTACTGACACTCCTTAGGGAGAGTGCAGCAAAGCAGTTAACCAGTTAGGCTTCTCCAGTCCTAGGTTAGTACCAAGTGGTGCTACATGTTTGGTATTTGTAACACAAGGAATGAAATGGAGCCCTATGCCAACTAAATTCCTGTGTGCACCCTAAACTCCCCAAGACTACATGGCGCCTGGTATCTCCTATCTCCAGTTTAGATGCACCATTGGTGTCTGTGCTGTCTGTGGAAACCATATGTGGTCAGGAGGTCCTTGAGCTGTGGTCAATAAACTTCTCTAAAAATAGATCTAAATGTAAATATCAGAAATTTATAAATAAATAAACTTGCTGCTTTTGAGGTTTGAGAAGTGCATCTAGTTACTTGTGATATTGATGATATGACCATAATGCACTGAACTTCAGTGGAATTTTTTCTCTTGTACTACTAGTTTTGGGAGAAATTTCAGGGATTTTTTTATAAGTATTTTTTACACTCTCTTCACTGGGCTAGCCTGGAATTCTGCAATTTTTATGTTATGGAATAGAAGTGACCTGCTTTAGTCTTATAATGCACAGAGGGTGACTGCTTGTGTTTTCTCACCAGATTGTTTTGCAGTTAGAAATGAGTTACTTGTAAATTCCAAAATTTCTCTGTGTGGAGAGGGATTAAATCTGTATCTATATTTGTGTATAGATCCTTGTGACCCGTTGTAGTGAGGTTAATGTAATTTGCTTGAATGTGTTTTGCAGCATCCTTTCCGTGAAGGTTCGAAAATTCTGCAAGTTCATTCATTCTCCAGGGAGTCTTCCTGTTTCCCAGGTCACCATGGAGTGTCCTAACTGCCAGATACTGCTGTGGCTTGAAGAATTTCTCAGCTCTTAGAGAATGTGAACTCCAAACTGAGGTCCCTGGGACTCCATAAAGGAGTTTAATGCTAAAATGTGTGAGAAACAGCTTCTCCAGTGTCCAAGGAGATGCTTAGTTATTAAAATGAGTGTTAGGGTGAATCAGTTTCCAAGGCTGAAAGGCTTAATTGGCACAACTAAAGGATGAGGGGTTGATAGGATTAGGAATGGTAACTGAACACAAGGTGGCACTGCAGGAATTAATTTTATAAACTTTAATTCATTTTCTGAGTTAATGCTTTCTTGTGGTTCTCTTAATAGGCACACAGAGAGTATTTTTGCTTTCACATCTTATGTTTTCAGGAACTGGTATGGGCATATTTACTGTAAAATTGATATGAATCAACCACAGCAGTGTGGCTTAGCTGGTCACAGGCTCTGCAATTTTTGCTCTGAAACAAAATGAACGAACACAATGCAAATACTAACCCCTTCCCCACCCTGCGAGCTCTCTTTCTGTGCTTACAAAAACTTGAAAATGTAGGGACTGAGTGGCATCTAGGGTGTTGACTAACTTACTGACTTGCGAAGATGGACTTGATTTTAATGTTCTTTATTGTCCATCTCCCATTCCTCTCTGGGTTGCTTTGCCATATGCATAATGTGTAAGATCATTGGGCCAGGGGCATTATTTTCATTCCCCTTTTTATAGTGCCTCACAGTGTTATCCAGAATGTGATTGGACTTCTAGCATCCATTAAAATATATGTCTGTTGTAAGTAAAAAAAAAAGCATGCTTTTTGCTATTGCCAGTCCAAATAAGTTTATCTCAAGGACAATATATATGCAAGTTGTGACAGCCAAAAAACTGTAAGTTGACATCAAACTCACTTTATTGACAACTTGGGTCCAGTGATTTCACAGCTCTTTGGTTAGAAATGTAGTGGAACAAGATGTTCTGTTGACTTTACGGCAGATTTTCTGAAGAGTGTATCATTCTTTCATTGCTCTTCCATTTTCATAATGAAAACACATCTGGTTACTGTTTTCCTTGTTGGGTGTCATAAAATGTACCATGCATGTGCAGCATTTGGGGTGGGGAGGTATCCAGTATTTTTTCTCAATGTTTTCACAGATGCTGCTCTGATTAATAGAAATTGGAATCCTGTCATCAGTCACACACACACAAGAGCCACAAGTTGCCCTTCACAGCCAAGGCATTATCTCACGAAACACTATATGCTTGTTTCTTCTTATGGTCTTGAGCTTAAATGTTGACACTGTGGTTTTTGAGTCTGATTTCTACAGACAAAAAGTTATGCTTGGATGGTTGGTTCAAGCCTTCTTTTCACAATGTTATGGTATATAAGCATTTTTGTTGAAAATTTTTAAAATGCGCATGTGATCAATTGATCCAAGAGCTGGAACTTTAGCAGAAGAAAATATGTCATAAAAGAATGACTGTTGGAAACACATTCAAGATTTTGTTCACACAATTGCCATAGCAGTGTGAAACTGTGAGTTTCTCAGGATCTTTTTAACAGCTATAAGTGATTGCCTTCATACAATTAGAGGGTACTTTTAATTCTCTGTAGTTTTTCAGTCCCACAACTTTCTGCACTGCCTGCCAATCATGGTATCACACAATGCTGATATCACCAGAATAGCCAAAAACAATGCCCCTTGTCATGTGGTGCCAATGCCTGCCAGGGAATAACACCTTCCAGTTACTACTGGGAAGATCAGGGTCCAGCTACTAACCTAAGCTAGACTTTCTTTTTGCTTTTAGTCTGTGGTTCCCAAATATGTCAATGGGTCCATGACAGATAATTGTATCGGCCAAGTTTTATATGATTTTCAAAGAAAAGCTTGCTTAAAAATGATGTGTTGGTCCCCTACAAGGAAGTTTGAAGGTTGACCATTGGTCCAGAAGGCTTGGGGTCATCTGATCTTCACTGCTCTTCTTTTAAATCAACTCTAGTTTGAACAATGTTTCATAATCTGGAAAGAGAGACATTATGTAAGGAGCTGCTGAAACCTCCCAACTCAGTCCTAGTACAAAAAGAAATACAAAAACTCTGTTTCGGGGAGGGGGGTGGTGTTTGGTTGGTTGGGTTTTTTTAAAATTTATTTTACTATTTCCAAATATGTGAAAATGAAGCCTGGAGAAATTTATGCATATTTATTAAAATACTAAACTAGGAAATCCCTAGTGAAATGAATTGTATTGTACCAGGGCAGGGGTGTTGTAACTAGATGATCTCGACGTTCTCTTCCAACCCAAACCATTCTACGATTCTGTAGTATCAAGAGTTGGAAGTGTCTTTAACAGTATCATATTGAGAATGGAACAAAAGTATGTATTTACTAAGTTGATTTTCTTATTTACCTAACAAATTAGGGAAGTATTCAAATTGCTTATACTTCATGCTATTGATGTGTGTGATTTTACTGTCGATCATAGTAACTGCCAAGTTAAATTAATGTCATACATGCTAATTGCATCAATGATCAATTTAAGATAGTTTTGGAGATACTAGGTTTGCTCTTTGACACTACCTAAAGCAGCTAAGAATTTCACATGGCATTAATTTCAATCTTCAGGCTCTGCTTTACAAGGAGACGCCTGGCTATTAAAGAGCAAAACTCAAAAAGTGATATGGTAGTCTTAAGTTTCAGGATTTATTACAATTGTAGGTACAATGCCAGCAGCAGAACATCTCCAAAAATGAGTATGCCTAGAAAACAACAGAAAAGATTGTTGGTATGGAGGGGTGAATTCCCTTTTCTCCTGGTGTGGGCTAGCAGGTATGGTAGGGGGTGGGCAACAAGAGAAACATATTATTGTGGCTTGATGAATCAGTGTCAATCAACTGAGCTGCAGTAAGTACCATGTGCACAATTGCATATTAAATCAGTTTGACTGAGGTCTAAGCTAATGCATTTTTGCCTTCCATCTGAAGTGGGTGGTGAATACACAGAAGGCCCAGTGCCATGGGCACAACTGGTGAACACCCTTGCCACTTAGGTGATACCCAGGCCTTGTACCTGTGGTTGTACTGGAGTGATTCTTGCCTGGAACATTCCTAGTTAATTGTAACATAAAAAAGTAATAATAAAAGTAAAAAGTGAAGTTTGCTAATGATAATTCAGTGGATCTCAGCTTTTTTCACACAAGTACAGAAGAGTAGCATAAATAGCATGAATACATTTCACAGGAACAAAGGCTTTTAAAAATAAATATTTACAGTTACTTCTTGAAAGCTTATATTAAATAGCTGAAGGAGAAGGATCGTTCTGATTTTTTTTTTTTACGTAGAATAAAGTCCACTGATGCCTCTGTTGACTTACAGAAGTAGATACTGTCAGCTTTTATCTAAAATGCTCAATGATGTAAAGGTTTCTTCGTGTTAGTCTATATATGTGAAAGGAAAATGATCAAATATAAATCCAAATCTCATTCCCCAATGATAGATTTTCTCTGCTTTGTTCATGGCAAATTAAAAAGATATTTGAAAGCAGAAAGATTTGTGCTGATTTGGAAGAAGTAGAACTCCAGCCTATAAATAGTAATTTCAATTGATCTGTACTAGTTATTTGCTCATGGTACATTACTTCAAAAGATGAAAACTGAAGTGTAGGTTAGAAAAAGCTCCATGTTGCAATAAATAAGCCAGTCACTTTTTGATGAGAGGAGACAAAATTTCTCTTGTAGTCAGGCACTTCTGCAGATGTCCTAAGGGGTCCTGGTGAGACATCACTCTGTAACCTGTTGTAGTGCCACTATACAACACCTGGGCTCCTTTCTGGGGGCAAGCGCTGGCCCAAATGTCAGCCACTATGGAGTCTTCCCAACCGAAGGACTTGGAGTTGGACCTATGTCCTGACTTCTCCCAATGCCTCCCTTAGGCCTGAACATATGCTTCTAAACTGTGTTCAAGTAAAGCAGTTGCTTTTCAGGATCTTGACATCAATATCTAAACTGAAGTATAGTGGCTTCATCCCTGTCTTTCAAGGATACTGCTTCCTGCTCTCTTTCTTTTGTCCGTTTCTGCCCTGACCTCTCTGCCCAAGGTTTCTGTGTCCTAGAAGGATAGAGCAAGGTTTGCTTCTTGTAACACTCTTCCCTAAATATTTCGGCATGCTGCAGCTTGGAAAAAAAAGAAAAAAAACAAAGGGAAAACATGGAAACAACTGTTAAATTGTAAAATCAATTACTAGAATTAGAGATTTCTTAAAACAATATGAAACTTTGTCCAGAAAGACTGAGAAGCTCACATCAAGGTAACTATGACTATGGTCATAGTTTGTACCAAATTTTTCCCTCAGAAAGTACTTATTGTAGTGATAATAGAAGTCAAAACACCTATCGTGTATCACATAGTTATATTATTTCAAGAAGCTTCATCATCTGACGATTCTCTTAGTCATAGGTTTTAGGTAGTCCTGCAAAGAGCAGGAGGTTGGAATCAATGATCCTTGTGGGTCACTTCTGACTTGAGATATTGTATGATTCTATATTTAACAGAAAATGTTGCAAATTTACAGCTGGAAAGGAACTGCTAAACAAAGAGAGAAAGAGAGTCTCTCCCTCACAAAGCTCTTACGCTTGGTTTTAGTATTGAAAGAATTTGTATTCACTGGAATGACACAACCTGTGAATGTATTCCTATCATTTGTTGAACTACTTATTAGTGAAGTCTCTGGGCATTTACAATCTTACTTTACTGTAAGAAAAGGGGTGGAGCAATCAAAATATTTCTAAAAAGTCTCATAGATTATCTTCCAGGAAGCTAATACAGGGTCATTTTGTGAGCAATTTGACATGCGCAGGCATTGACAGAACTAACAATGCTGAAAAACGGATTCACGTTAGTAGGAGCTCTTCTGATTATCTTCACTGACACTGTTGACTTCTATCCGTGTTTGTGTAACATTTGCCCCTTGCAAACCTAAGAGAGAGCAAATATGAATTTATAGAGGAGAGAGGCTAGACACTATAAACTTTTAGCCCCATCAGCATCATCTGGACATGGTGCATACATTGGGACATAGAGGAGGAGGTGGCTCTGAGGGCCTAAGCTTATACTTTTTCAGGTAAGTTCCTGCCAGAGGCTTTGAAAGTTTTGGATTAGTAAGACCTACATGTATTTTTTAACAGCACCAATCTAAAACAATGAGGCCAACTTCAAAGCAGTACAATTTGCAGCCACTGTACCATCCTTTCCCTGTGTTTAAACAAAATATTTCAAACCTTGTTGGCTGTAGCTGACATCTTAGAGCTGTATTCAGTCATCCCAACTCCTTATGGACTTCTTGCTCTAAAATTCAGGGTAAGAGTAACGGAATTCCGGCCAAGAAACTTGTTACAACCGGCACTACCAAAAATGTAGTACAAAAATGTAGTGTAGGCACTACCAAAAATCCTCACTTACTGAGGAGTGACCGTAGAGAGCAAGGACTCAGCCTTGCCTTGTTATCTGTGTGGCTCAGTGTCCAAGTCCCACACTACCTGTCAGTGCAGCTCCTTTGTATGCAGCACAGTGAAGCACAAGCATCTGTGGTGTAAAATGGAGTCAGCTCCCGAATGAACTTAGCAAGTGCTTATTGGTCTTCAAGAAGGGAACAGAGCAGAATGAGTGAGCCAGGGCTGCACTTTTTTCCAAGCTAAATTATCTGGAGAAAGCTCACAACAAGAGCTGGAACTGTCTAGCAAAATGAGAGAGTATTCAGACCCGACTCCTAGAGCAATAACCATTTTTGCTGAGATGTCTACTGAATCTGTCTTGAATCCACAGTCAGTTTGGGGAGACTTTGAATCATAGAAAGTAGTTAGAGCTGCTGTGTTTGGGTAGTCTGTAGACCCTTACATCAAATTGATATAATCCATAAAGATGAACTGCATAAAACCTGCTTCATCTGGAGACCTGTAATGATGGTACAGCTGATTTGGTTTTGAACCAGTCAGACAGTCTTCAGGTTCCAAAAAGTGATCCTCCTATTTCTTTCAGATAGTCACTTCACAGTAGATTCATAGATTGTTAAGGGTTTAGAATGGATCTTGTAGCTCATCTAGTCCTAACCCCCTTGCCATGGGCAGGGACACCTCCCCACTAGACCAGGTTGCTCAAGGCTTCATCCAGTCTGGCTTTGAACACTGCCAGGGTTGGGGCAGCCACTACCTCCCTGGTCAAGCTGTTCCAGTGTCTCACCACTCTCACAGCAAAAAACTTCCTGATATCTAATCTAAATTTCCCCTCCTTCAGTTTGTACCCATTATCCCTTTTCCTGTCACTGCAGTTCCTAACAGAGTCCCTCTCCAGCTTCGCTGGAGCCCCTTCAGATCCTGGAACGTTGCTATGAGGTCTCCGCACAATCTTCTCCAGGCTGAACAGCCCCAACTTCCTCAACCTGTCTTCATAGGGGAGATGCTCTAATCATCTTATGAAGTTTGTGGCCCTACACTGGACTTGCTGGTCTCCCCTCAGTCTCCTCTTCTCCAGGCTGAATAGGCCCAGTGACCTTAGCTGTTCCTCATATGGCTTCCCTTCAAGGCCTTTCACTATCATTGTTGCCCTCCTTTGGATGCTTTCCAGTAACTTAGTATCTTTTTTGTATTGTGATGCCCAAAACTGCACACAATGTTCAGAGTAGAGTAGAGCAGAGCAGGACAATCACCTCCCTTGACTGACTGGCAATGCTTCGCCTGATGCACCCCAGGACACAGTTGGCCCTTGTGGCTGCCAGGCACTGCTGGCTCATATTCAACTTGCCATCGACAAGGACCCCCAGGTCCTTTTGATGCAGCCCAGAATTCAGCTGGCTTTCTGGGCTGTGAGCACATACCACCAGTTCATGTTGAGTTTCTCATCCACCATCATGTCTAAGTCTTTTTCCTCAGTGCTGCTCTCAATTACTTCCCCACCCAACCTGTAGATGTGCCTGAGATTGCCACAACCCAGATGTAGGACCTTGCACTTTGCTTTGTTGATACTGCAGACCGCTTCCTTCCCCCTCTGAGGTCTTAGAAACTTAGTTTTCTGCTTTGCTAAACATTTTTTAGTAGTAAGTAGCCTTTGACTTTGCTGTTTTGACAGTGTCAGCATTTTTCACTGCCTGTTTAACTTCCTCAACAAGTAGAACACAGGATACAAGTGGTGATAGAGTTATGAAGCCAACTTCAGTAGCAACTCACATTGTGCATAACTGATGAGCAAAACCAAAAATGTGGTTTTAAGCAGGCTCTGTTTACAAAAGGAAAATGCTTACCGTATTAATAAAGTGGCAGCTAAAATATGTATGTTGTACAGGTACATACTGTGTCAATCTAGTAAAACCTACAAACTGCAACATCTTATCATAGGATCACAAATGGGTGTGGTGGATGAACAAGGGTGAACCAGAGCAAGGCAAAATTCTATTAGAAACATCTATTTTAGTTACTATGGTGAAGAGCTCTTCATCAAAGGTCTGACAGCTATTTGTTTATGCTGGCAATGTCTTCTTTTTTTTCTAGTTGCCCAAAGAAATCCCTGTGGATACAGTTAGAAATATTTTCATTTTCTTGATATTTATGACCCCAATGTAGTAGTTTATCATGCAAGAATCTTTCATTATTAAGAAGTTAGATTTTGCAGATGTAGAACATTTTGGCATCCTGGTGTTAGAAAATTATATTGTAATCATCCAACTCTTTTTTGCTCCCAAGACATTGACATCCTACTTTATTTTCAATTTCAAGTATAAGTGTTTTTCCACCATTCACACAGGCATAAGCAAACAAATTGATGTGTTTGTGTACGAGTTGTCTAGACCCAATGGAATTGTAATGAAAAAGGAGCATGTACATGGATCTGAATATTCCATCTCAGTTGGCAGGGAGGAGGAGTAGTTCTTAAAACGTGCTTGTCATGTAAGTGCATTAAGGTTTTCAAAGTACATAAGTAGCAATATTACAGTATCTTTACTGTTATGGACATGGAGATTAAGATTTGTTTCAAGGAATAGGCAACTGAGAGGGTAAAATAGTAAAGAAAAGAAAGGAAAAAGTATTAGAGTGGCCAAAACCTCTATAGCTTCAGGAGACAGAGTGCAACGTATACTTTTGGTTGATCATCTTAAAGAGCAGGATCCTGTTGGCACTTGTTCCAGTATATTTGCTTTAATCTTCAAAATATGGCATTGAGAGTAGGTGTGGCAGAGTAAAAGAATGTGAATTAGAAACACTTAAGAAGCCTTTTAAAGAGGTTTGCAAGATATATTTGAAGTTCCTTATCCTAGAACTCTGAGTGTCTTGGATTTTTCTTTTCTTTCACAATCTTCCTTAGAACCTATTCTATTAATTAAGTAAAACATTAACCTATTTAGTGCTCTTCTGCTCTTGTTCTTTTGAGTCATTACTCTTTCCATATCACTTAATTTGCACTATGTAAAGATTTTAGCTAATATTTATTCTCCCAAATATATAGATACTCCCTTCCCCACATCACATCAAATTTAGAAGGTTTGTCTTTGGTCAAACTGTTCTCAGTATTCTTTCACATCCGACTCCTGTGAAGTTGTCTTTCACAACCCTTAAGGAGCTCATTCTCCAGGGATCATGATCTCTGAGGGATAAGTCACCTGGAGGTGTTCACAAAGCAGACTCAGTAGGTAACCACTATGGTAGTCAAACATTTCCCCTGCCAAGAATTGGCATCCTGTACACCTGCACTGTTCTGCCCACAGCTGTGTGTGTTTGTGTGTTTGCATGTGCAGAGACAGGTTTTATAACCTGTTGCATACTTCGCGATGAGTTTATGTTGTTGACAGCCTAAGTCAACAAGGACATACAGAAATGGAGAGGCTCTGAGGCATCTCAAAAAACAAGACAACATCTGTGCTCTTTTCTGCAGTGTCCAGGCACATGAAGGGCTGCCAGATGTGTGTGGAGTGTTAGGCAGCTGATGAAACTTACAGAGCAAGTGCTGTCCTTGAAAAGCACAGTTGAGAGAAGGGTTTCACTCAACCCAAAGGATGATTGATGTAAAAATAAAATTACATATGAATGTAGACTAACTTTTTGAAATTTAGATTGTGAGTACTTACTTCCACAAAACTAATTGCTTTACAAAAAGCCCTTCCCTTGCAGTAAGCTTTTAAGAGGTTACCAGCAATAGGAGGTTATTTCAGTGATACAACTGATGCCATATTTAAATGTTTCATCTGTTTTTATGAGAGATAACCAGAAAATACTTTATGTGTTTGAATATTGTACCTTGGAAAAGTCACTGTCAAAATTAGTAAGTCTAATAATATGTATTTTGGAAAGGACA
>NW_008676480.1:77597-82531 GCF_000695815.1 Acanthisitta chloris
CACTAATTTCTGGTGAGCAATGCTTCATACTCAAAGAGTGATTAGTTGTACTTTTCCATCTCCTGAAATTTGTCATGATTAAACTCACAGCCGAGTTCTAAGCAGATTCAGATGTATTCATAACATGGCAGCTTTTGTTTG
This sequence comes from Acanthisitta chloris, assembly GCF_000695815.1. Lineage (NCBI taxonomy): Eukaryota > Metazoa > Chordata > Aves > Passeriformes > Acanthisittidae > Acanthisitta > Acanthisitta chloris. The sequence goes on from NW_008676480.1 coordinate 77,739, forward strand.
AGAAAACTATCCATAAAACACTGTACACCTCTGGTTGACTCTAATCAATTGTTATTGGTGAGACTTTCAAATACCTCTTTCCATTGCTTTGGAAGATGTTTCAGCATTCCATTGCTTCATTTTTTTTAAAATGTTAAGGACTTTTTAACAATATAAGACACAGATACCAATGCTACCATTTAATAATCCTTTTTAAAGATGTATAGCCCTTCTTTCTGCGACCCCATGAGCATAAATTCAGGGTGTTTAGTGTAATAAACACCTAACAGAAATGGGAGTGCATGGGAAGTGCAACCTCTTGTGATCTGTGGGGTGTGTTAGAACAATGCTGTGAGGAGCTTTCACAGAACAAGGACTAGCTGGAGGGCAGCAGGGGTCTGGACAGTAATCTGGACATCTGCTACCATCTTAATAGCAGCTGGTCAGCTGAAAACCTCTGGAACAATCACTTCTTGTCACCAAACAAAAACATTTTATGCAACATGCAGAACATACATACTTTTAACTTGAATAAAAATACTGTTTTACTAATAGTGAAATGTTTCCTTTGATTTTGCTATGTTAGCTTTTAAATTCAGTGTATTTTTTTGCTGCAGGCATGGTTTTGAGTGATGAGACTATTTCATCCAAATTTGTATCATTTAATTACTGTATACTTCATCTCAAAATTCTTGTTCTGGAATTGTTTTATTCTCTTTCTCTGAGCTTCAGAGTGTGTGCTCCTTCATTCATTTGGGCACTCATACTTCTTGACCTTCTGTTGCTGTCTGTAGTTCCAGGATGAAGTTGCCTCATTACTTTGCTCGTGCTGACCCAAATATAGCTCTGAGTTCCAGACTCCAAAACTTTCCGTATCAGGCTGTTTTTCAGGTTGACAGCAATGCACAGTAATTTTCCTTACCTACTTACATTTTTAATATTTAATAAATCATACAGAAAGGCTAAAAATAGTCCAGGATTTTAATGGCCATTTGAAGGAAGAAAGACCACTGGGAGAGACATTTCACTTTAAGACCATCTGACTTTCATAAAATGTTAATCACATGGGATAAGATCCAGTCTGCCTACCCGTCTTGCATCTATGTATTGCAACTCTGAATCTGCCTATGTAGTTCGGATCTGAATTTTAGATGTCTAGTGAAGAAAGCCTCCTAAAATAAACACCTGCGTTCCATGTCAAATGAATGGAAATCTCTGAAGTGCTCCAGAGTGGGAACCTGTCTGCTGGAATTCAAGCATCTAAGTGGGTATTTATCTTTCACCTCAGCAGTTGAATTGAAAAGGTAAATTTTGCTTTAGTAACTCAATAGGTAATCTCTCACCAGGTGCGAATAAAGATTTGCTTATGCAACATTTGCATACCACTGGCATGTGCATTAAGAGAAGGTAGGATGTGATCTGTCCATAATTCCACCTAGAAACATTACCAAGGACATTTTATTCTACGCCATTATTGGCATAGGCAATTCAAAAATGGTTGTTTGTGAAAACTTGCTTTAGCTGGAAATCAGATGAACCAAGATAATTTCTTCTCAGGAAACACATTTGCCTTGCTTTAAAGGTACCTCTTAAGGATATCTTTTTTTAAGCATTATTTATAACAAAAAATCATGGGCTAGTTCAGCAGCAATACCTATGCATGTGACCTTCACCTTAAAGATGGGGAAGTTTTTTGTGGAAAAAAAAAGATGTAAGACTCTTGCTACATCTTAGATTCTTTTTAGTGTTGTAAGCTTGTAAGTTAAAAGTAACTTTTCAGCAATATTTTCCAATTAGAGATATGAGAGTCCACCCTCAACAAGTGACAAGCAAGAAATAGATAAACTTTTAAAATACAAATATGAGCCTTACTGAATTTCACATCTTGTGGGTATGAGGCAAGCCTGTTTTTCCAAAGGTGGTGGACAACATGGCTTCCTAAGCCAATTATTTTGAATAAATTTCAGCTTGACATGGATTAACATTATTGACTTCATGGCTCTGAAAAAGGCTCGAGTCCAAAGAAGAACTCTAGAGTTTTAAAATAAATAATAAAAGAATACTCATGATAAGAATTTGTCTGTTTTGTTCCTGCAACTTTGAAATAGGGTTTGACACATGCATGCTACACTAGTTCCTAATTTTAAAAAGGCTTCCATTATAACAAAGTCCATGAGCTAAATAGAAGATGAAAGGCTGTGTTGTGGCACAGCACAGCACCAGAACTGCCATGGCCAGCTGACTGCTCGGCACTGTACACTGTCTGAACTACTTTGGTAGCTGCCTGGGAAGAGGGCAGGTGTTAATTGGTTGGGCACTGGGTGCTTGTTTCTGTCCTTTTCTTAACGTCTTCAGTTTAAAAGGAGAAAGTACTTGACTGAGTTGCATATAGTGGGGGCTGATGTGCGCCAGAAATGCGTTGCTGTCTAGTGTCTGTCCAGAAGCCTTCCAGTTGAGAAAGGAGGGAGCAGAAACATCCCCTCCCAGGCCAGTGTGTTCCTTTCCCCATTTGCCTCTTTACCACACTGGCAGGGACATCCCTGGTGGTAAGAGGTGGTGAGGCTGAAAAATATATGGGTATATGGACCACAGTATTATAGAGAATAATGTGAGGAATTTATACTTTCTCAACTATTCCTACTTTGTTGAGGGGCAGAGAATGTTGTCCATGTTGCAATTTCATGTTGCTTTCATGTAAAAAGTAATTAACTTTTAATCTGCTTACAAGGTGAAATCAGCATGTCTTTTACTGCAGTAATTCTATATTTCTTTTAAGTTTCCTGTGTTTGGAACTTTCTCCATGAATAAAGTATGATTCTGCAATAAGCATATTAGGTCTACGGAAATGTGCATCAGATCTATAGCAAGTCAGTTAAGATGATACATATGAAGCATAAAACTATTGATTTGAAATGTTTATTGGGAAAGAAGCTGAGAAGCTACGTGGATATTTATGAAATACGGACGTTTCACATAGCTAAATATTGCCAGTAAGTTTAATGTTTCCTCTTTACACTTCATTTTAGTTTTTATACCTGTTGTAAGACATCCTAGGATTTAAATAACCCAAATAATTTCTAAACAGGATAGTCATTGGTGTACTCTGTTCTGAGCTAAATGTCAATTCAAGTGCAGAAAGCAGCAACCGTTAAAGGGGATTACAAAAGTCAATATTTAGACTATTACCAGTGTCTAATAAAGCTGATTCTGGAATACATTTAGTGGGTATATCAAGTGTATTGAAGCAACAGGCGATTTCTCTACAAAACACTTAAAAGAATAATATTGCTGGCAAACATCATCAGAATAATTAGCCCTAGGGCACTCCCTCCTGCTTGAGGAGTGTGTGTGCTTATATGAAATTAATCAGATTGTGTTGAGCTTTTTAATAGTATTAAAATCAATTTTATTCATTCTTCAATAACCATCTCTCTATCCCTTGTGTACTTTTGAAAACCTTGCCCTTCAGTTATTAGAACTTTAAAAGACTCTTTGGCTCCTGAATTAGTCAAGGAATATTTGACAATGTGTCTCTTTGTGATTTTAGAATTGTTTTTAAAAAATATATATTTTTTAAAAGCTCTTGTGTGCCTGATCCATCTAACACATGGAAGTAACTGCTGAAAGCTGCATTTTAGGCCGGGCACTTAAAGTCTATGAAGGACCTGAAGCTGCAGAGAAACACCTGTTGTTACAGATATAGTCTTGGGGACCTAAGTCTCTCAATTTCCTTTCATTTCAGTGGAAATTTGGCATATTATCAGCTTCTGAAGTTCCTCATCTATACATACCAGTACCTTCAAGTTTCTGACTTTTAAATATCTGGCCCTCAAGGTACCTTATCTTTAGTAAACTCACCTTTGTAATTTGCTCCTTGAACTTAGCCACTCTAAATTCTTTTTGGGAAGATCAGCATTAGGGTTGCAGTTACTTGATCTTACAGCATTTCCCAATGGAAAGGTGAAATACTAAGACACCAATATTACAGATTTTCTCTGCATAGCCTTCTTGGTCCCACATGGTATGGTGCTGACTTTTATGCAACAAGGATACAGTGCCCTGAGCAACAAGCTCTCAGGTGTGAAGGGTTTACAGGAGCACCCATTCATACTGCAACGTGAGCAGCTCCTGTCCTTGGGAGGCAGTCTGCACCTGTTGGGTGGGGGGGTGTGATTGGGGTTTACAGGTCAGAATCCCTGACATAAAAGGGAAAGAAGGCATCATAGGTGATGTAGAAATTGATAAAAAAGGGTGAGATACATTTTCCTTCTAAAGGCCATTCATATTCTGCACAGAGCACGTACTGGCATGCCTCAGCCCAGTGCCTGCCATGCAGAAGTAATTTCTGTAGCCTTCTATCTCTTCACTGCAGCTGCAGCACATCCCTGCTTATACTGTGGCACACTCATATGCTGAGAAGTAAAACACATTTTTATGTTTTCTGCTGTAAAACTGAATTTTCTTCAGTGACTCATTTCTGTTGAATTACCACTTTGGAAGCTAAGTCTAATGTTGGCTTGGTTAGACCTTCCATCTATAGGCTGGCGATTTGGTCATTTGCTATTACTGACTTAATTGCAAGCTCCTTTCAGAAGTTCTGTAGAACAGAACCCAAGTCATATGTGGGCTCCTCCAACTCCAGACAAGAAATCATAGAATCATAGAATTTAAAGGTTGGAATGGACCTTACAGATCATCTAGTCCCAACCTCCCCACCATGGGCAGGGACACCTCCTCACTAGATCAGGTTGCTCAAGACCTCATTCAGCCTGGCCTTGAACAACTCTAGGGTTGGGGCAACCACCATGTCCCTG
>NW_008676481.1:0-852 GCF_000695815.1 Acanthisitta chloris
CATTATTTGCTTTCCAGACCATTTAGGCTGTGTCAAATAACGCAACTCTTTACATCAGTGATAATCTCACTTGTGTCAAGTAACACAACTCTTTACATCAGTGATAATCTCACAACTTTGTGAAAATGAAGTGTTTATTGCCAACAATCATTCCTGATTTTTTAAAGACTGAAGAATTAAAAAAAAAAAATACAACCTTCTCAAAAGCTCTTTGAAAATATTAAATACACTATAGGCAGAATCAATTTCCCTTAAGTGATGTTAGTTTTCCTCAGTATGTCATGTATTAACTAGTTTTTGTCATTCCCACAGGGAACATTTTGTATTTAAAGTGTTTTCATTATTTGATTAAGACATTTTTTTATTTCTCATTGGCCCTGTTTCTTTCTGTCTTAAGGTGATGGTGTTTGTTCATGCTAGAAATGCTACAGTGCGAACTGCGATGAGTCTTCGAGAAAAAGCGAAAAACAATGGTCATATTTGTCACTTCTTGTCCCCCCAAGGATCAGAATATGGACAAGCTGAAAAACAGGTGAGTGCCTAATTTACATTGGTAATCTTTTCAGTCATAGAATTGATGTTTTTGCAAAACAGTCCAAGATGGAAATAGATTAAGATTTCCTGAGCTTCTGTGAGGATACTACTTTGCTTTGAAGAGTCATGTGGAATTGCTGAATTGCATAGTAGAGCAAAAAGAGAAATGGTGAAGGGAAAGTCCTGTTGCTTTCAGTATGTTAAAAAAGGCTGATAATAGGTTGTGTTTTATGCAACTTATACAACTTGACAGTAGCCTTCATGTCATCTGCAGCTCAGGAAGCTCCTAAACCACCAGTTTCAAGGAATATGCCAGTA
>NW_008676481.1:871-9131 GCF_000695815.1 Acanthisitta chloris
TTTTAATTCTGTGTTATATGTGACATTTACATTTGGTGATATTCATTGAGGTCTAAATATTAGAGTCAGCAGTGTCTTGTTCATATTCCTCAAAAAATGCTTTTCTTTCTCTCTCCCCAACTATTTTCTCCCCAAGAATATCAGAGAAGATACTTATTCATTGTAAAAAGCTTTATGTGTGTATGAGATACTTTCTCTCACTGGTAAATGTGTTGATAAATTCTTAAATAGTTTGGACTTCTGTGACTTAGAATTCTGTGACATTATGACAAGTAGTCTTTAAACACAGAACATGAATCATATCAGATTTATGATACTAGTAAGGAAAGATTCTCTTATGGTTTGTTTCTTAATTGTGAAAAGCACATTTGAAATCAGAGTATATTTTAATAAACTCATTGTCTGTTCCTGGAAGTAGTTGTGTTATCTGTAAATCATATGGTACCTGCCAAAATAACACATCTAATCAGCTGCCTGTTCCCAGTAACCCTTTTCCATAAGGCAGTTACCTGTTGGTTGCCAGAATTTGCCCTGCTAGGGTATCCTGATTTTGGCTAATCTTTCCTGTCTGCTCTTCAGCTTGAGCAAGAAATCCTAGAGTCATAGTACTGTAAGATACCTTTTAAACAGAGTACTAGTCTACACTACATCAAAAGGAAGAATCAGCCCTGCTTATGGCATTTCTGACTGCTTCAGAAAGAGTTGTGTACTATGAATGTGTTTTGATATGATACAATTGTTTTAACTTGTAGATATAGCAGCAGATTACAGCTCTGAGGCAATGCATCCTACTGGGAAGGACAGACAGGGAAGTGGAGGGGAGAAAATTGTGCTCTCAGATCTTTGGCTGTGTAGAGCTCCACGGTGAAATAGGACACATGCAGCTCCTTCCTGGTTCTAGATTGCACCAGGAAGGAAGGGACAGGGAGGTTGTGGTTGAGATCTCTAGTGGACTATGTCCATACAGTGGTAGTGGATGTGACTTACTAGTGGATACTGGCAGAAGTCTCCTCCTGGCAGGCCTTCATTTTCATGGGAGATTTCAACCATCTTCTGGGATGGTGGCATTATTCAGGCAACCCATGAGGTTCATGGACTTCATTTAGAGACAGCTTTTTAATCCAGCCAGGCCCCTACTTTGTTTGCTGCTCAAACAGTAAAGCATCGGGAGCAACTGTTTCCATGAGTGGCAAATTTGGTTTTAGTGGAGCTGCTCAAACAGTAAAGCACTGGAGGCAACTGTTCCCATGAGTGGCAAATTTGGTTTTAGTGGCTCTGTACTCAAGAGAAAGGCTGTGATGGTAAACAGTGAGAGTTAGGACTGTGATCTCTAGAAGAGCATTCAGAGAATTGCATGGTAGAATCTGCTGAGAAGCTTCTGTGACGTAGACAAATCTCTTTTACACCTAAGAATTGGCTTGAGTAGGGAGGTGTTCACTGAAAGCAGTGGTGACTTAGCATCATGACGTAGGAAGCAAAAAAGATTCTGGTGCTGTCACCTGATAAATATTGTCTGCAAAAGGAGTTTTTAAGATATTAAGGAAATAAGTGTTCTCTGTTCATCAGAAAGTTGTCAATCTTTAAAATAAAATGCATGTCATGATTATGCCACAGCATGGATCTTTGAGGCATATTTTCATTTATGTACAGTTATCACAATGAGGATACTAATCAAATAAGATATATACTCTGCCAAGGCAGCAACTTTGCATAAACAACCATCAATAACCATCAAATGAGTAATATACTAGCAACATTTTGCTGAGCAATTAAGGCTCTTCCATATGAAGCCTTATGAGTACACCAAAGATTTCAGTGATTAGAGCATACGGGGGGTTGTTGCTAACACTATTACAGTTCAGTCTAAATTTTCTTTTTCTTTCTTAACAGTAAATATTTCTATCAGAAGTGACTGTAGGAACAGCAGTAATGTACATTCATCTTACCAAAGGGTTTTACAATCATGTGTTTTGCCATAGGAACTTTCTGCATTAAAATTTCGAAAGGTTTCAAAGTGTAACAGATAAAGAGACAAGGCACAGCAAAGTCAAGCTGTGTATAAAGAAGGTGGGTTTTACCTAAACTTTCTGCTTTCCCTTCCATAATCCATTCTGGAATTAAACACCAAAGGCTAGAATAGCACTGTCTGAAGCATGTACAATACACATCTACATTCAGGTAACCTGAAAATGCAGAAGTTTTCTCCTCCACTGATTATTCTAATGGAATTCTAATGGAATTACTGGCTAAGGTAAAAACTTCAGTAGCACTTAGGTGTACAGACAGAGCCTACATATATAAACTTAAGTGGCTGTTATGAGGAATTATAACTGTTCAGTTTTCTACTGTAAAACTGTCAGAAAAAAAAGTTGTTATTGCAGCCAGCTGTGGTTCTGACCAGAGAAAGTCAGAGTTGTAGAAATACAGCAGAGGCACACTAATGGATTCATAGTTTCTTGTGGACAAGAAGGACCAGCTGTTGTGAAATGTTTATAATGAGAATTGAACAAAGCACAAATTTCTGTTTGAACTCCAGCAACAGTTTCTGACATATATAGAGCCTTGAGATGTGTCATTCTTCCTGTCTGAACTGGCCTGCCTGGTGCTCTAGCCCTAGGATCTCATGCTGGTTATCTTCACTAATCTGAATTTTGTCACTAAGAGTGTTCTCATTCATTTAAATAAATAGCAAATTGTTAGTAGTGGTAAATCAAATTGCTCTGTAAGTCTTTGAATGGCAAATTTAATGGTGTCCAAGAGAATATGCTGGGAAGAGCATTGGTACAGACCCTTCCTTTGGCATTTGCTGTTCAGAGACTACTGTTCTAGACAGGCTTTGAGCCTGACTTGGCACAGCAGTTCTTTATGCCTTGTACTATAAATCAGACACATTTTATATATTAACATGATAAAACACATGACTTATAAGAGCTTTTCAGGGTTCTTTTTTAAATCCATTCTCCAAACATGATCTAGATTATTTGTTCCCAGATATCCCAAAACTCAACCTGTAGGTGAGCAAATTGGCAGTGTGGAACTGATCAGTCCTTGCAAGCATTTAGCATTCCTTCAGAGAACTTCTGATTTCCAAACTGTACCTCTAATCAGCAAGATCGTGTCTTAAATTTTTGATCACTGGTACAAGTATGAAATATCCATGGGTCAAACTCGATCTCCGAAGAACCTTGTTAGACATTCTGTCATGTCAAAGTTTCTGTATACATTTACTTTCTTTGATCATCATTGCCTGATTTTAATCTGCTTAATAAATGAAATTCATTTTATATAGTACTAAATTCCCAGTGCCATGCCATGCAAATGAAATTTCTGACAGAAGTCTAACTGTATTATATCAGTGCTGTGTGATGCAGAGTGATTAATTTGAGCTTCATAATGATAATATCATGTTTGTCTGAAAGTGCTATCTTGTATAAAGGGATGTTTATTGGCACTGTTCCCAAAATTATCAGACTCCAGCCCATTCAGTCTTGCCATTTCATTTGACATGAAATGTAGCAATACCTGACAGAGAGTAATCTTGATAATGTAATATAGTTCTTATTTTGTATTCTGCATGCAGTGTTCACTATAGTGGATAAAGAACACATTTAGAAACATCTGAAATTCAGTGTATGACTTAGACAAATAAGTAATACCCAAATCATGCACATCCTAGTCTAGACACAGCAAAAGGAAGTGAAGGCTACCTCACAGGACAAACTAAAACAATAGAGTAGTTAAAAGCATTGAATTCTTTTCGGCCTTAAAAATTTGAAAGCAATTTTACTAATCCTCTTAATTATCTGTCAAATGTTTTGAAACTATTAGAAATTAAATTTTAGAGACCACTCATCAAATATTTAATGTGTAATCATTTGCTTGACATTTAATTATTTCAGACCAATCCTCATTTTATTTTTGTTTTACTAATAACATATCTAATATTTGATATGCCATTAAAAAAACTATAAAAATAAAATGAGGGTATGTATTCAAATACATTTGACTATTTTAAATGTCAAACATATATTGAAGTTTCCTATTTGTTTTATAATTAGTCTGGTTTTTTAACTTTTGAAAAATATTTGCTAATTATCTCTCAGACAATGGAATGAAGCTCTCTGTATTTCTTTCATGGAGTATTTTTTGCAGTACTCCTACTTAAAGGTCAGAGACAAAATCCATGAGATCATAGAATCATAGAATCAACCAGGCTGGAAGAGACCTCCTAGATCATCAAGTCCAACCCTACTGTGGTTAATAGATCATGGCACTAAGTGCCACATCCAGTCTCAGCTTGAAAACCTCCAGGGATGGTGAATCCACCACCTCCCTGGGCAGCACATTCCAATGCCTGAGCACTCTCTCTGGAAAAAATCTCTTCCTAATCTCCACCCTAACCCTCCCCTGGCAGAGCTTGAGTCTGTGCCCTCTTGTCCTGCTGCTGGGTGCCTGGGAGAAGAGACCAACCCCCACCTGACTCCAACCTCCTGTCAGGGAGTTGCAGAGGGTGAGAAGGTCTCCCCTGAGCCTCCTCTTCTCCAGGCTGAACACCCCCAGCTCCCTCAGCCTCTCCTCATGGCACTTGTGCTCCAGTCCCTTCACCAGCCTCGTTGCTCTGCTCTGGACCTGCTCCAGCCCCTCAATGTCCCTCCTGAGCTGAGGGGCCGAGAGCTGAGCACAGGATTCAAGGTGTGGCCTCACCAGCACCGAGTCCAGGGGCAGAATCACCTCCTGGTCCTGCTGACCACACTGTTCCTGATCCAGCCCAGGATGCCATTGGCCTTCTTGGCCACCTCAGCACACTGCTGGCTCATGTTCCATGACCACAATGTGGTCCTAACAGTTGACAAATTAAGGAAATGTGTGTTCTTTGTAGAGTGATTATACTGTTTTAATAAATCCTGAGCTGTGGAATTTAGCACTGTTGTTTAGATGGACACTTCAGTTTTGGGGAGACTTATTGACACAGAAATATATTGTGAACAATAGAACAATGTTGCCTTTGTGGTTTTTAGCAGTATTCCTATATATTAGAGTTAACTTAAGTGTTAACTATTGCATACTGGAATAAAAAAATATAGAAACAATGAACAATTTCTTTTGGCTTTTGTTTTGCCTGAACTTTAAACAGGAAAAACATTTGAAGTTTGACATGTATTTCTGTTATTATGACACTTTCTGAAGTGCCACCCTAGAAATTGTATTTGCACAGCTTTAGCTTGTAGTTTTATTTCCACTTTGTAGCTCTGTGTAATCCTGTGCATTGTGTACAGTCTGCTGGAATTTTCTAGTGTTTCCATTATGAATCAGAAGGTATAAAGTACATGGTATAGATCAAAATCTGTTATCAACTGTCTTTCTGAAAATCAGCCTCTGATCCAAGGATTTCAGATTTGTTGGCTTGTCTCTCGGGCTCTGATAGGTACAGCACTGAGGTAACAAGTAACAGTCTTCTGCTGTCCTGTGAAAAATAAAATGGACTTTTTTTTCCCCTCCTAATCTATGGGCTTGATCGTATATTGTGTTTTATCTCTCATGAGCATCAACTTGATATGCAACAATGCTTAGTTTTCCCCTGTTTATCACTGGAAAGCTGCCTCGTGAATATTTGTTCTACTTCCAGAAGCTGCATGGCATTAGTAATGAGTCTCCTGGAAGCAAAATGTGTTAGCAAACCTTTTTCTAGAATGATCTCTCAGGTTGCAGACACAGCTGACAGGAGTGCTGATGTTTTACTTCAAGAAACTACAAAAAGATGTTTTATGCTTTTGTACACAACTTTTCAGCAATTTCAGAGTTATTCAGGCTAAAATCAGTAATGGATTTCATCACTATAAATATAAGATTTAATGCCTTTTCTTACTAATCCTCCATGGAAATGCTCTGATAAACTCTGGGATAATGTGTTGCCTACAGCATCCCCTTTCATTGTTGACAAAACTTCCTATTAAATACTCAATGTGCTTAGTAGGATCATTGGAAACTGTTGTCATATTTATAATATGATTAAGCCTCTCTCCTGAAATGAGGTCTACAGCAGTTTTCTGCAAGGTAGTACAGTATTTGTGTTCAGGCAATTCAGACCTTAAGGTAAACAAGTTTTTTTAAAATATCTTCTTTATTTCTGCTTCTAAATATGGAAACTGAAATTCAAAGTTGTATTGTTTAAAAGAATGTTTTTATTAGCAGTTTTCTTTAAATCTAATTTTTTTTAATGACTTTGGCCAAAATACACTGAAACTTCTTTCTCTCTGTGATATGAGAAGAATGCTATGCTAACAGAGGTTCATAGAACATAGAATTTAAGGGTTGGAATGGGCCTTACAGATCATCTAGTCCCAACCCCTGCCCTGGGCAGGGACATCTCCTCACTAGGTCACATTGCTCAAGGCTCATCCAACCTGGCCTTGAACACCATGTCCCTTGGCAATCTGTGCCAGTGTCTCACCATCTTTATAGTAAAAATCTTTTTTCTCACATTCAACCTAGACTCTCCCTCGTTCAGTTTGAATCCATTACTCCTTGTCCTATCATTGTAGTTCCTAACACAGAGTCCCTCTTCGGCTCCTTTTAGGCCCTTTAGATGTTGAAAAGTTGCTCTGAGGTCTCCACACAACCTTCTCTTCTCCAGGCTGAACAGCCCCAACTCCCTCAGCCTGTCCTTACAGGGGAGATGCTCCAGTGCTCTTAGCAGCTTGGTGACCCTCCTCTGGACTTGCTCCAACAGTTCCATGTCCTTCTTACGTTGAGGACACCAGAACTGTGTGCAGTATTCCAGGTGGGTCTCATGAGAGCAGAGTAGAGGGGAAGAATCAGCTCTTTTACCCTGCTGCCCACACTCCTTTGGATGCAGCTCAGGATTCGATTGGCTTTCTGGGCTGAGCTCACACTGCAGCTCATGCTGAGCTTCTCACCCACTGTCACTCCCAAGTCTTTCTCCTCACTGCTGCTTTCAATTCCTTCCCCACCCAACCTGTGGCTGTGCCTGGGATTGGCAGGTTATGATATTGCTTACTGTAATGAGTAGGTCTAACACATTATTTGGTTAATTCTGCAGTCACAGAGGTTTGCACAGTCAGTAGCAGCATATGTGTATTTTTTCCCTTAAAATGGGCATAAATTTTGATATTATGGTAAATCTAGCAGATTCAAATCAAAATAATTGAATGTGTTAAAAGTATAATACTTTTAACTATTTTCCGATGCGTTCTTAGCTATTTCTTACATAAGAATTTGTAATCTCTTTATCTTTCCTGATGTTTAGCTTCATTCTGGGTACTGAGAGAAAAGACATGCAACATTCTTTTTTCCCTTGACTCTGAAAATCTCCTCCAGTTAGCTGCTAGAATGTTTTAACATGTAATTCAGATCAAATAAGAAAAAAAATTCCTGTGTCTTTCCTTACTAGTTATTAATTGATAGTTTCCCTGGATAAGATGATTTTGACTTGAAGTCTCTTTTTTTTATATATAAACTATATATGGATATCAAATAGCTGTGCTAATAGTAAAGAAACAATTTCAAACTTCAAAGCCATTTGGAAGGGAAAAGCAAAGCCAGAAATGCTATGATTGTTTTCATATTCACAAATTTGGGGAACAGAACTGCTCTCTTTCCACTTCAGCAGCACAGCCTACTACCCACTTTTGATTTTTGCCAGTGCTTGTTATTACTGTGTGCAATGAAATTCAGGTATATATTAAAAATATGTACAGTATCTTGAGAGAATAAAGCTCCCTTTTCTTCATTTTGTTCTGTCATTTAGCAGGTTCAAAGGCTGGCAATATTTGGTCAGTTGTGAGCACTCCAGCAAGAAGAAATTAGAAGATAATATTAAAGTCAGCATAAGTGCTCTGTGCCCTAGCCCATCCTCAGCCCCCCCCCCCAAAGAGCTTGGTTGGCTCAGCCTGTTTTCAGCTGCTTTCAATCTCTTTGTTCCAGGCAAAAAAACACCCAAAAAACCCAAAAAAAAAAAGGCCTTAAAAAAATAAATGCTTAATTTACTAGTGACCCCTAGGTCTTCCTTCCTTTCCCAAAATGTGCCAGTTAGTTCTTGGCTGCAATGTGCAATCTTGTGCAATATGTTCACAGTGAGACTGTAGACAATAATCATATTTTTCAGGCACCTTTTCTTTATAAGATGCACCAAACAAATGGTTTTCATCGCATGCACTAAGTAGCTTAGGATGGAAACCATACACTGGCTAGAAAATAGTGTTTAAAGAGATCCTACCTACTTAGGAATTAATTTGTCAGG
>NW_008676481.1:9156-16534 GCF_000695815.1 Acanthisitta chloris
GAAGAGTAATGATTGAAAAGGTTTTGTGGGATTTCTGCATTGTACACTGACAGTCATTGCTGCTTGTGATCAGTTGTACTTTGTATTTCATGGTAATTACATTGTTCTCCAACAGGCTTCATACTGTGTTAGAAAGTGTATATGATTTCTTTTACAGTAACTGAACAGAGTAAATGGTGCAAGATCCAGTGAATTGTATGTGATTTTAATTTTGTCTCTAGCATCTTTCCTAACTTAGAAAAGTTTATCTCAAAAGTCTCCTCTCAAAAGTCTCAAAGTGCTATTCTTTGGGGTTGTAAATGAAGGATGTAGTGTGTTGGTTTTTTTAAGTGGTTGGTGTTTTCTTTAAAGATTTAGGCCATCAGAGAACACCCTTTGTAGTTGCTTTTCCTGAAATAAAATTCAGAACAAAACCTGTAGTTCACAGTTATCTTGAAGAATAAATAGACTTGCTTTCTTCTAGGGTTGCTTGATTTTTTTCCTTCAGAATATAAGTTAACTGACTGTGTTTCTTTTGCTCCCTGAGGATTCCTGTAATTTATTTTGGTTTTATTGTAAAGCAGTAAATGTATAGGCTGTCTCTAGATTGTGAATTTTTTAAAACTTTAAGGCTTTGACCTGTTGTAATTGAAAAATGCACTTTCATAAACACCTAACATGGGAAACTATCTCACACAGCCTCTTTAAAAACATGATTAGTGTAAGTGCAATTAAATAAATTCACCAAGGTCTATGTAGAAGGTTGATTCAGTTTTACCTTTAGAAAACATTATTTTCTTAACAGATGGAGAAAAATATTAAATTGTATTTCATACTCCTGATTTGTTTTATTTTCAAAATAGGAAAAGTTTCCAAATATAGTTTAGTTTGGTTATGATTTGAGGGAATTGTTTAGTTGTATAGACTCACTATTTCAGTTGTCATCCACTTTCCACTTCCAACTCCCCCAGATACCATCATTTAGGCAAATATGGTTTGGCTTTTTAACTATTCCTTTAGTTTCTTTGCTCAAAATGTGGAGTAGATCAGAACTGGATAGAAATGTTTTTGCACTGAAGCTTTTGCAATGGCAACTATTGAAAATGAATTGTGAAATAATGAGTAAAATGAGCACACATTTTAAATGAAAGGGTTATTAGAAGCAACCATAACGAGGGAGTGACTTGAATTTGATCCACATTCTGTTAATTCCACATACTGAGAGCTGGAGGTGCTTTAGAGAAAACAAAATAGGTTAAAGAGTATTTAAGCACACCTTGGAAAGTTGTGCAGATTTCTTTTAGAGAACTACCAAATATTTATTGCCATATATTTCTTTTTCTAGTTTAAGTTACATTTCCTGTATAGTCAGTCTCTGGTTTTTACCATATCCTTTATATCTTTTATATTATCAACGTTTCTCCATAATTTGGAGTCCAGAAGTTATTGAAGCCTTGGTATCTGCAATATTGGTTTTATCTTCTGGTTGTTTTGAATTCATCTTAACATCCTCTGAACTGGAATTTCAAAAGTCAACCAAGAATCAGAGGAATATCTGCTTATTGAAAACCTTTGTCTTGGAGAAAAGCATTGTATTGTATAAAACCACAAGCTGCTTTGCTTTAGAATGTACAGAAACCATTGCCTATCACCTTATGACCATTAGTTTAGTAATTTTTGTGCTACAAATGCTTCCCTTTTTTTTTTCTTTAAATAGACAAATGCTGGAGGAAATTTGTTCAACACTGGCTTATAAATTTGGAAGTTCTGAAATATTGAGAACTGTTGACAAAATGCTAGAAACCGAGTAGTGGATGGCAAACCCTTAGGTTCTAGAATTTAGAGTATCAAAAGCTTTACAAAAGCCTTTCTGAGCTCTTTGTAGTAATAATACAAGCAGTTAGTTCAGGAATCAAAGGACATTGCATCAAGGATGAAAAGTACTGCACATTTTCTCTCTGTGTGAGTAACTCTAGTTTTGATATACAAGAATTTTGTCATCAAATGTAGAATTCTAGTCAGTGTCTTTGATTCTAGAGATCACTTTTTCCAGGTATTGTGCTCTGTATGTTTATCAAGGACAACAATCAGAAATCTGAAGTGTTTGAGAGCTTTAACATTGTGTTTCCATGCTTTCATTTAAACTGTAGTATTGCTGAATAATTGAACAGAGTCCTGGCTGGTTTGCAGTTGAAGGATCTCATTGGAAAACACACTGAAATTAATGGGAAATGACTGTTGGTTTGGAGTCAGCCCTAAGGACACAGCTTAATGCAGCACAAAACAGTGTTTTGCAAAGAAAAGCACAGCACAACTTTTTACAGATGTGGATTTTCTGCAAACTTCTGGAACTGAGAGCAGTAAGACAATGTGAATTTGTCCCAGTGATTCAGGGATTAAAAACACTCCTGTAGATTCACCAGTATTGCTTATAATTCTTCCGATGATCCCTTACACTCAGATATCATTTTCTGGGCTCTTGATTCAATAGTTACAGCTATTAGTTATTTTAGAAGTGTTTGTTCTGCAGTCTAGCATTGAAAATATATCCAATTCCTTCCTCGGTGGGCCTGTAATTTCAAAACAGCTATAATAGTTATTTTCAGGTGTTCTCTTAGATTTTGTTCCTGTGAGGAGGCATATTCCTTAAACTAACCACCAAGATTCTTGTCTAAGGAGAATATCCAAGGTGATTATCCTAAGAGTCCTTACATGTTCAGTATACTGTACAGCTCTGCAGTTCATTGTTTTAGAATCAAGTATTTACTGATTACTGACAGATTTACTGATTTGACAGTCATAGTCCTATTTATTATTTTTTTCTACGTGGTCCAGTTTCTTTAAATTACAGATTTTCACACGGGGGGAAAAATGAAATGAAAACAGAGATGTTTTTGAAACTAAACTGATTGCAGAAATAGGTGGAAGGTTGCCAGCATAACCCACAACTGTCTGTGAACCTGTAAAAGGAGAAATAAAGTGATAATTAAGAACATAAATAATATAGCTAGAGCATATTGGGAGAAAACCCAAGATGTATAAGATGTTGTCCATGTGCAATTCATGTTCTATGTAAGAGTCTCATATTTTTCATCATGAAACAGAACTAGAACTGATATATGGCTGAAAACTATTAACAGTAAAGAAGTTATTTCAGTTATGTATATATTAATTCCTACTATCAAGAGGGCTCTGATTTGGGGAGAAATATGTGACTACAGGAAAATAATGCTGTTACAGATTGAGCCTGGAAATCTCTCATTGGGATTCTTTATATAAAAGTTCCTAATGTTGAGGATACAAGTAAATTTAAAATGTCTCCAAACATTCTAAGAATAAGGGACATATCAGTTATCATTTTAAGAAAACAAAGCTAATGAGAATTCTTTCTCATTTCATTTTCAGCTGGCTATTGCAATAGTGAGTATTGAGAGCCACCTTGTGGCTGTGGCTCTTAGTTCACGGGTGTGATGCTGATTTTATGGTCAGCAAAAGGCCCTTGATCCTTGTTTCACTTCAGAGAATTTGGAAGACTGAGAATTAAAAGGAAATACATAAATACATTCGACTTCCAGACATGTAGCCTGAGGTGCAGCTCTCTGCTCGGCCTCAGTGATGAGTTATTTGCATTTCTGTATGAAATTCTGAGATAATTTTTTTCTTATTCACTCGTTTATTCCTTCCCCTTTCTCTTCTTAGCATAGTATAAAATGCACGACATATAACACACGTCTAGTAACTATAATGTGAAATATACTTGTGTAACACATATATGTATACTAATATAATACAGTGTTCACTGTTGCTTAAAAAAATATAAATCCTTGAGCAATGAATGTTTTAGGAAGCTAACAAAATTTGACAGTTGTAAGCATTTATTTTTTTCTGTCTGTTAGTCATTGTTTTGATTACCATAATAACAGTTAATAGTAAGTAGGAAAAATCAATATTTATATCTTTCAAGTTTGTATTTACTCTTATGAAATATATTTATGCAATTAGCTTGAGGCATCAGAAGGAGGATTAGTTGGAGGAAATGCATGAAGATGAATTGATTATTCTTGAACACAGACTTGCAAAATAGCTTCATGAGTTTCTGTCTTTTTTTCTGGAGGAGAATGTCAATATTTATTGTGACTCTGGAGGGGCTGATGTAAATCCAGGATGTCATCAGTCAAAGCAACAATCTCAGTTTCCCTGAATTCAAGTCTCTGGTCTGTAATATGAAGTACATACTGTGTGTAAAGGTGGAGGTTGAAACAGTACCAGTACTCTACAAAGCATTTTCTTTTGTGATTTTTTTTGGGGTAGGGGTGGGATTGCCCAGAAAGTTTATTAGTGGAAATCTCTTTTCCTCTACGGCTGAATTTGTGCTCAGGAGTCTCAGACAATTTGGAGATTTCACTCTCAAACTAAAAACTAAAGCAGTAAGTGTAGAAATTTGCACAGGTAAGAAAAAAAATCACTTGATATCTATTTTCCTTTTTCTTGTTAGGAGAAAATTAAAATTAACTAGGCATTTAATCCCATTATTTGTCTGACAGTTTGTTCTTATCAACTTTATCACATGGAGAAAAACTGTTTCTTCTCATAATTTTAAGTAGCCCTATGACCTATACTGAGCCTGGTGATGACAGATTCTGTGAATTTATTGCACCTTTTTGTCCATGGCAAGAAAAGGACTATAGGGATGTAATCTTTTGGATGCATAATTATACTTGAGGTTTCTAACAAGTCTGAGATGAATTTATGATAAATAATGTGCCCTGATTAAGTTGCCATTGTCATCAATAGAAAGGAGCTAAGTCTCCATTCCTATTTTTATTATGTTCTTTAGTTCTGTTATGTTCAGCTTTTAAAACGTAGGATGATCTGATTAATTTTCATGTATGAGTATCAGAATAAGCAGAGATTAGTCTGAGGACAGCTAATGTAAATTCCAACTTGCTTGGATTATTGAGTGATAATTACGAGTTATTAGTGATATGTGCCATCTGGGAGTGTTGAGACAATGCCACCTGAGTCAGTTACAATAGAAATTTGTTGCGATGGAAAGTTACTTGAGGGTCTAATTTGTCTTTAATTATTTCCAGGCTAAATCTTGTTCATTAGTCTAAATCTGAAACATGAAGTGCTTTCCAGGCTAAAATCATAGCATGTGGGTTTTAGTATCCTATGGTAACTACAAATGTGTGATGTGTCTGAGCTCTGTAGTTGGTGGAGGTGAGGATGATGGAACTGTCTCCAATAATACCTCCTCAAAGAAGAAATAGAGTAGGAAATACATTCTATGTTGATCTCAAGATTGAAAAGGCTGTGCCAATAATTAGAAGTCATCAGTCTCTTTCTATAAATTTGAGCAGAAAGTCTGTCTGATATTAACACAGAAAACAGGCTCAGTAGGTTTCCCTCTAGTGAGTGGTCATTGGGGATAGTAGAGACAAGACCAGTGTTAGAGGTAGCCATAGCCTCTCTGTTTCCCTTCTGTGTAAAATATCTTTGACAAAATCATTGGGAATTCCATAGTTGAAGCTCAGAAGTCAATTTAAAAATTAGCTGATATCCAAGTACAGAATTAACAGAAGGAGGAGATACTTTCATTGAATAACTTCAGAAGTTTATATTGGAGTTTGCAAAGTATTCTTACATAGGTAAACCAGTTTCTAAAGATGAGTAATGATATGATCACCAACTTTGCTTTGCAATATGAGTATGAGCCAGCAGTGTGCCCATGTGGCCAGGAAGGCCAATGGCATCCCGGGTCATATCAGAAATCATGTGCCCAGCAGGACTAGTGCAGTGATTGTCCCTCTGTTTTTGTGCTGGAGCATGACCAGAGAAGGACAACCAAGCTGGTAAGTGATCTGGAGCACAAGTCCTATCAGGAGCAGCTGAGGGAGCTGGAGTTGGTCAGTCTGGAGGAAAAGAGGCTTGGGGGGGCTATTATTGCCCTCTACAACTACCTGAAAGGAGGTTGAGGTAAGATGTGGTTTTGCCTCTTCTCCCAGGCAACTAGCGATAGGACAAGTGGAAATGGTCCAGGGGAAGTTCAGATTGGATATTAAGAAACGTTTCTTCATCAAAAGGGTTGTGAAGCCTTGGAACAGGCTGCCCAAGGGGCTTGTGGTGTCACCATCCCTGGAAGTGTTGAAAAAATGATTGGACATGGTACTTTGCAATATGGATTAGTGTCACCACCTTTGCTTTGCAGTATGAGTATGAGCCAGCAGTGTGTCCATGTGGCCAGGAAGGCCAATGGCATCCCGGGTCATATCAGAAATCATGTGCCCAGCAGGACTAGTGCAGTGATTGTCCCTCTGTTTTTGTGCTGGAGCATGACCAGAGAAGGACAACCAAGCTGGTAAGTGATCTGGAGCGGAGCACAAGTCAGGAGCAGCTGAGGGAGCTGGAGTTGGTCAGTCTGGAGGAAAAGAGGCTTGGGGGGGCTATTATTGCCCTCTACAACTACCTGAAAGGAGGTTGAGGTAAGATGTGGTTTTGCCTCTTCTCCCAGGCAACTAGCGATAGGACAAGTGGAAATGGTCCAGGGGAAGTTCAGATTGGATATTAAGAAACGTTTCTTCATCAAAAGGGTTGTGAAGCCTTGGAACAGGGGTCAGTCTGGAGGAAAAGAGGCTTGGGGGGGCTATTATTGCCCTCTACAACTACCTGAAAGGAGGTTGAGGTAAGATGTGGTTTTGCCTCTTCTCCCAGGCAACTAGCGATAGGACAAGTGGAAATGGTCCAGGGGAAGTTCAGATTGGATATTAAGAAACGTTTCTTCATCAAAAGGGTTGTGAAGCCTTGGAACAGGCTGCCCAAGGGGCTTGTGGTGTCACCATCCCTGGAAGTGTTGAAAAAATGATTGGACATGGTACTTTGCAATATGGATTAGTGAGCATGGTGGTTTTAGGTCAAAAGTGAGACTTGATTATCTTGGAGGTCTTTTCCAACCTCTATGATTCTATATTTTATATTATTATTTATACATTGTGTTGTTTACATTAATCTTATATGCAATCTATCATATTTCATGTGGGTTTTCAAAGTGCAAAATGAGAAAATCAAGCAAAAGTTTTTAAAATATGTGTCACACTGGTTCTAATTAGAAGTTTGTTTAGAGTGCAAGAGTCAAAGTTTCTTCACTCCTTTTATTCTGATTTAATTCATAATTCAGTACTACCATCTTGAAACCACTGAGAACTGATATCCTGGTGATAACCCTGTAATGTGCATGTGTTACGTAACGCTGCAGAGATGATGTTTGGTTCAGTTCTGTACAGTCAGATCAAGTGATGTCTTTATCTTGGAAAACTATTTATATGTCTTGAATGTGATTGCAGTGTTAGTTCTAGGGCTGGTTTCCTTAGATCGTATGAGCTTTCAGTCTTAAAGTAGG
>NW_008676481.1:16548-21662 GCF_000695815.1 Acanthisitta chloris
GTTTTTACTTCAACTTCATTTAGTTTTGTCATTTAAAACAATCAAGGTACTCTGTTCTAAAATATTATTGCTTCAAGTGATGAGTTACACAGACATACCAATTTTAAGTGTTTGCATTCTTTCCTGTTTGCTTTCCTCCTTGAGTCTGAACCCTCCACAACAGTGTTACAGATATATGAGTTCAACTTTTAGGTAAAGAACTTTGCAAAGTCATTTAGAGATCAGACTGCTGTCAAAATCTGAGGGCAGAATTGTGAAATGAAAAGCATTTTTAAGGAGACAAATGCATGAGGGATGTAATGATTCAAACAGATATAACAATTGTACAGAAACATGTTAATGGAATAATAATATTAAAGAAAATGTAGCTCACAGTGTGGCAACGAACACTTTTAAGCAATCATTAGCACTAATGTATGCAAGATAAGTAAACAGAGTATGAAAAATGGAAAATAATCAAGGTTAGAGAGGGATTGTGGAAGAAAGCAGCACAGCTGCTCTCCTCTCACCTGTTCTTTGCTGCTGTGACTGTGTTAAGTGAGAAAGTAACAATCTCCTTACCTTTTTCCATACCAGTTAATTTAGTCTCCATGGTATGTGATATGTGATATATTTTCTTATATTTCCTCTGAGATCTATCTGCTATATGGGCAAGACATTTGAAGTTAGCTTGATGAAGAAACTGTCTATGCTGCTTTAAAATACTGGTACAAGTAGCTTAACAATAGCAAACTCCTCAGTTTTGCAGAGGATTTCTGATCTAGTTTACAAATGCCAAAGCAGATTGATGAATTAATGCAATATTTTTTCCTCAAATCTTTGTAAATGTATTACTTACACAAGAAAAGAAAGTATTCCTTGGCTCACAATATCAGGCTTGGAGAGGAGGTATATGTGCTAGGTTAGGTATATGCTTAAAGAACTGTAGATGTAGAAAACAGTCTTTCAAAGCCATATTTAATAATGCATAAATGTGTTCATCTCTCTGATTCTAAACTTTGCAAAGCAATTATCTTCCAGGCTTCGTGAGGTATGGAACAATGTTAGTAAGTAATGTAAAATATTGGTACTATAAAGGCTGAATTTGAGAGGATTTTTTTTTTTAAGAGAGGAGGGTACTAAAACCTGATATTTTCACTAGATTGAGTTTGATCCTACAAGGGAATCTCATCATTTAACAGAGGTCTGAGAAATTATCCTGCATCTGAACAGGGTCTGGCTGTAAAATTCAGCTCTATGGAGGGAACTGCACAGTGCTCCTTTCTTGCATCTGCTGGTTTCCTCTGGCAGCAAGCCCAATAATTGCCTCAGTTTAGCTGACAATGTCTCTAAATTCCCAAATCTGCTGGCCAAAACAGCATAGTAATATAAACCCTCTTGTTCCATCCTTTATTAGGTGCTACTTCTGTGTCCTTTTAGGTGTGTAAAGACCTCGTGGTACCTTTAAAACTGACTTTGAATGATATTGAGTAGTCCACAGGCTTCACAGCTCTGCACTGAGGCTGCAGAATGTGAGAGTAGCCTGCTAGTAATTTGGAACAAAGCTAACAAAAAAAGACAACACAGTTGTCAAAGGTGTTGGTAATAATCAGATGGAAGTGTTGATAATCAGCATAGGCCTTACATTTCTAAGATGTATTCTTTTGTCCTGAGGATACAGTGGAAAAACAGCAAGGTAAGGAAATAGTTCTGGAAGAAATGGAGTTCTGGAGATCCAATGGAGCATGCATTTGAGTTGGGACAGGGACACAAAGGAATGTACAATTCATAGGAAAACAGGTTTTATGGGTCCTGCCACTTAAAGGTCTATTGGTTTCTTAAGAGATTTTTTTTGTGTTAGTACTTTATCAGATAAAGTAAGTAATTATCACTTAGTGTAATTAATCAGGTGTTACTATGCGAACACTGCGATATGAAAATACATCAATGTGTATAATCTTTTGTGTCCTGTGGAGAGTTCTCAAAAGTGCTTGTCTTGTAAGATTTAACATTTGGCAACCCTGAACTACAAAGTGCTACTGAGGAATCCTTGAAATTCTGTTAAAATAGCAAAGGCACAGGAGGAATAAAATATCCTTAGTTTTGAGATTGTTTAATATTGTTATGTTTATCTTCTGTGCTGTGTAGAAGAGTAAAGGAACCAAACCACGATACCAAATCAAAAGATATTTAATATTTACTGTTCATCCCTCTAAAAATTATTTTCCTGGTTGAAGATGCATTTCAGCTTTTCATGGTCATACATAAAGATGCCAGTCTAAAAGTGTTTGAAAACCCTGTAAACTATTAATTCCTACTGCACATTTCCAGTTGCCTATAAAACTTTTAAGAGAAATCCCATTCTTCTGGAGAATCCTCAGTCTGTCACCTTGCATAGCTGTGAAGTCGAGTGGACATTTGTGGTTTAATTGTGAAATGAGAAATGCACTTCATGTTCACAGATGGATTTTTTTTCTTGCAGGGTTAATAATGTCTCAGTCGGTATAGTGTTTGAGGAGGAGTTGCACTAAAAATCATTATGATATATAATAAGTATGGTGCAGCAGTATTGGAAAGATCTTGAAAAGACTTTCTGCTCTCATTGTCTCCGACTAAAAATACATTCACTGTTGTCATGGCTCAGCAGAGTGGCAATTTTGAGTGTTACAAAGCAAAGGAGATGTTCTCAAATATAACAAATATTTTCATAGACACTGTGCAGTATCAGTTTCCTGGTGAAGCAGAAATATTGAAATCTTTGCACAGTTAAGCACAGCAACAAAAGGTTTAACTAGATCTCCAGAGGTTGTTGGTATTCAAACTGAAACCAGTATAAATTCATCCTTGCGTGTCATCAGACTGTCTCTCTCTCTATCAATTTCTTGCCATGCTGTATATCTTCCCTACTGGCTAGTTTTCTAACACCATACTGAGAACTTCTGCTGTCAGCAAAACAGCCCAAGAGTGATGTTTTTTTCATCTCTGTACTCCAAGTGGTTAACAAATATGAGAACAGAACTTACTGTCTCAAGGGCTGGAGAAGAATAGATACCTTGCTGTATTTTGTATGTTTCATACATCTGTTCCCAGAGAGAGGACTGTTGAATTCTGAATTGATGAGAAAGAAAACAGGAGCTTTGCATGTTTTTTCATGCATTTTAAAATTGTAGTGTTATGCAACTAATTCAGTCTTCATTGATGTGCATTTTCATCTCACTGCTAAGTGGAAGTGTTTTGACACTTCTCTTAATCAGATTTGAGATTATTTAGTCACAGATTGCTGTTCACTGTGAAGTCCAGATTTTCTTCATACTGAAACAGTACAAAGTTGTCTCTATATCATTTTTATTGCACTTGTTAGAAACAATAGAAAGATGCTTATCATTGCACAATATATGAAAAATAATGTTCTTTTTACTGAATTTTCACTCAGAAGTGAAACTTAAACTGGATTGTTATAGCAAGCACTTCCTTTCTGAGTAAATTTACTGCTGATTCCCATGTGTTTTCAGAGAAGAATTGTTTTTCATTGTAAGTTCTTAAACCCTTTTATCTGAGAATCAGTAATTCAGTCCATTTTAAGACAGGCACTGCAGTCTGGCTTGAAGTGAAATGTTAGGTTACTTTCGTCCATGTTATGAAACTCTGGCTCAAGCTGAGGTAGTGTATTGCCTGTACAAACAGTTCTCTTTTTTTACTTTAAAACAGCTAGGCATTAAGTGAGGTGATTTGGAACTATGTCTACATTCTCCATGGCTTGTTGCAAATTCCTCATTTGTGCATGGTCAGATTTGCATTCATGGGATTCTTTCATTCTTGGCTTAGCTGCTTGGCTCAAAAATCTGACATTTTAAACATTATGCTAAACATAATGCTAAATTTTCTTAGCTCCTCTCATCAGTGAGGTCTGTAAACACTTCTGTCTTTTGCATTATAGATTATATAGATGAGGAATCAAAGATTAAATGAAATGTTTACTTTCTGTTCAAGGTTTTTACTATTTTTTACTATTTTTTACTAAACCCTAAACCAGATCCTCCAGTGTCAGATCCAGACACCTCTTAAACACTTCCAGGGATGGTGACTCCACCACCTCCCTGGACAATCTATTCCAGTGCCTGAACACCCTAACAGGGAAAACATTTCTCCTAACATCTAATCAGACTCTCCCCTGTCTCAGTTTATGACCTGACCCTCTAGTCCTCTCCCTCCATGATAATGGATAATGATTATTTTACTATTTTTTACTATTTTTTACTATTTTTACTCTTCTATTCTTCCTCTATTTACTATTCTATTCTTCCTCCTCCCAAGGAATATCTCACTCTCTATGCACCATGTAACTTTTCCAGTGAAAAAAGATGGGGCTGCTATGATGTAAGAGTGTCCTGTAAATAGAACATGTTGAATAAGACAAGACATTTCTGGACCTATATCAATCCCTTCTCTAACTGGGAGTCATCTCTCCCTAATGTGCCAAGTGAATGAAACACAACCTTGTGCTATACATAGGTTAGAATCTATGCTAAGGCCAGAGCAGTAGTAAAAATGTGCCAGGAGTTCTGCCTTACACCTCTTTTCTTTGTGAATCAAAAACTATTCTCCTGTGATTGGGGAAGTCACACTATTCTCCCTTCTTTCTCCTTCAGAGGTATTTTTGAGCACTTTACAGAACTTATCGAGATGATACCAGTAAATTGATCAGATCAGTAACTCATGGGTTTAAAAAATTCTGACTTTAATACAGTGAACTTAAATCTCCAGAGGGAGACACTTAGATTATTGACTCTTCAAGGAGAAATTCAAACTGATTCACATATGTTTGCTAGAATTACCATCTTCAAATAATGTCTTGCCAGGTACCAGCTAATTATAACCCAGTGAAAGAATAAGTGTTGGGCAGAGATATTACTTCAGGATAACTATACAAAGTTAATAGTTAGATACATTAAAGAAGTGAAGATGTAGAGAATGAGCATGCATACTCATTAAGTAGAATAGCATATTGGGCATTCTGCATCCATCCAGAAATTAGCTGCTAGGTCATGCATGTCATCTTGGTGGGGAGAGATCTGGGTAGTCTTTGGGTTCTTCAGAGGAACCAGCTGCAGGGTGAGCATTCAGAGAAGCTAATG
>NW_008676481.1:21695-27659 GCF_000695815.1 Acanthisitta chloris
CAGAAGCACTACCTGGATCCAATGTATTGGACTGTTGGGTGTCTTTCTCAAAGTGACTGATTTGTTACTTTGCAAAGGAGCTTCATGACATGTTGTTTATATCTAATTTAATGTTCCTATGTGTCAAGTAACTACTAATAATTTTCCAGTTCCTTGCTGTTTCTCAAGCAGTATGAAAGGTAATACAAGGTAAGGGCCAATTGTTTAATATATATTAATCACAGAAATATAGTCAACTTTTAGATCCTTCAGCAAAATTTTTGAAAGTTAATTCCTTGCTTCTGTAGGAGAATAAGAGTTTAATCTTAGTTACCCTGTAACATGTCACTTCATCCTTGTCCTAGAAACAGCTGCTGATAGCACAGTTAATATGCAGACAATACAAGTGGAATAATACAAGTAGCAGTTCTAATTCATAAAAGGACAGTCCTTGGGTAAAGTCATTACAGCTCGAGTGCATTGCTTTTTTCTCCCTTTAGATTCCAATCTGTATTTCTCCATGTTCATTTTTTTCATGAACTGTTGGATAATGTTACTGCTTATCTTTCATGGGTTAGTATTTTCTCCAGGTTTTTCCTATTAAGGAGTCTCTCTTTTTTGCCCTGTAGCAAGAAATTATTAAATTTGGACTTCATATTTAAAAACAAACCTTCTCATGGTTTTATTTACACTACCCAAGTTTTGGTCTCTCCCCTTTGAAATAGAATTTGGAAATATAAGAATAAATATTTTGCATGTGTAGATTAATTAATCTGCAGTATGTGTGAAGTAAATTTTGATGAGCAGAAATGGCGAATGATCATGCAAATTTGGATAATTTCTTTCCATTTCTCTCAAACCTAGTTTTACATTTAAGGAACAGAAATAAGCCCATGGATGGACTCTTCAACTTGCCTTTTTTGCATTCTGCTTTTCTCAGCTGACCTTTGCTTCTGGAGTGGATGGACTCGTCAGCTCTGGTGTCAATGGTCTCTCCTGCCATGGCTGCAGGGAGAGGACTAGAGGGAATGGTCATAAACTGAGACAGGGGAGAGTCAGATTAGATGTTAGGGGAAGTGTTTTCCCTATTAGGGTGTTCAGGCACTGGAATAGATTGCCCAGGGAGGTGATGGAGTCACCATCCCTGGAAGTGTTGAAGAGGCATCTGGATCTGACACTGGAGGATCTGGTTTAGGGTTTAGGGGTTCCAGCAGTGACAGTTTAATGGTTGGACTGGATGATCTTAGAGATCTCCTCTATCCTTGATGATTCTATGATTCTATGACACTTTTTCCATCTTACCTTGATCCTATAAATTTTAAAAGATAGGTTTTTTTAAAATCAACCATCCAAACATTCGTCAGTATTTGAAATGTGAAAGAGGCAGAGGAGGCTTTTGTCCTGTTGGGACTTAAGACAATTAAGAAGGTCAACCTACAAATGACATTTCTTGAATTTTTCGGGAAAGTTGCAAAATAGTTATTTTGGATATATTTGAGTCGTATTCATCACACAGTAGCAGTACTGATTTAAGCTGCTCTTCATTGAAGGCTGCAGGAAAAGGTACCTTACTTTGGTTTAGGTGTCTGTGATGTCTGTGCTATCTGAGCCCTGACACTCATCAAGTGAGGCTAATGAGGCCTCAAAATTAAGAGCTGGTACTTTACAGGGTGTCAGGACAGTGCAGAGAATGAAGGATGGGAATAAATTGCTCAGAATTGCTCAAACCAGTGAACAAATATAATGGTGCATTCTGAACAAACTGCAAGTGCTGCCCTATTGTGAACTCCACAGAAAGGAAATTACAGTGATTGAGTCATATGGTCACAAGAATGAAGTTTTGCTATAGTAAGGAGATCGTGAGAAAAATGCTAGAATAGCCTATGCCATTTCTGCTACTGAAAGAAAATACATGATTCAAAAACTGTGTTATTAGTGGGGAAAAAACCACCAAAATTCAAAGTTGCCAAAAAATATCTTTAAAATGAGGAAGGAGAAAGGAGAAATAAGTAATTTACAGAAAGACAAAATAATTATCTACCAAGTAGTGATCTAATTTGTCTGTTCCTGAATGAGTGTAGCAGTTGGAGAAGAAAAAAAAAAAGACATAAATTCTTGTTTCGCTTATCAAGAAATAATTTGTTGGCAGCTGCTTCTAATAATCAAGCTTTATTACTCTTTTTTACTTGCTGTTTCTATAAAACAGTAAAAAAGGTATCTGTAGGCCTATTAAAAATGTCATTCTTTGGTTCCCAGTATCAGCACTGCAGACAAAAAATGTGCAGCTTATAGTCCTTATGGATGGTGATATTTTTGTGATAGCAGATGCATGAAAAGGGGAAGGGAGGGTGTTATCTTATATAAATCTATAGCTGAAATACCCTATAGGTTGGTTAAATATTTTTTTCTATATATGCAGCATTTCTCATTAACATTAAGCAGCACATTTTTCAGTGCCTAATTCTGACATTTCTAATATGTCCTAATCAAGCACTGCATGAAATTCAGGACATTTAAAGGAAAAATATAGGTGGCAGCAAGCTAAACTAGGAATTTGTTTAACACAGACTGTTTTAGATGCACACACACATGTAAGCAAAGGTCATAAATCTACAGCCCTCTTGAGCAATAAGGGAGGGGAAAGAAAATCAATTCTAATCAGGACACCAGTGCTAGACCTCATAATAACAACTTCTCCATACACCTGAGGCACTTAGCAACATTTCATATAAATTTTAAGCAAAACCTTTTAGTCTGAAATAGAACAGGGTGGAAGCAGTATAACTTTTTATAGTTTCACTTCCCTTATTTAGTAGTTGTTTTTGTTGTCTCTGCAAGCATTAAAATCCAGATTTAATAGAACAGCCATGCAATTCATTGCCATAAGAGCTTAAAAGGTTTGTTTGCAAATGTATTGCCATTAGAGGTTGTACTGTGTGAGAAGTGTTTCAAGCTCTCACTGAGATGTGGGATTTCTTTTTTTCTTTTATTTTCTCAAGCGTAGATTTACAAAATTGGGTTATGTCATGGTTCTTGAACTAACTTGCCTTGTAGCTTTGTAATTTAAAATGACCACAAATTTATGGAAAGAAAACTAATTCAGTTTCTGTTGAGTTAATGAAATCATCCAGAATAATTAGTAATGTTATTTCCTCCATATTTGTTTATTTCCTCTGTCAAACATAGGCTGTGAGGTTTTCATTTAAAAAAGTTCAACATCTTCTGTTTTGCATAAAAAGGTATTTAATGTCTTTCTAACCTGGTTACTGTGTAACCTGCAAGTCTTAGCCCTTCATAGTTTCAATAAATGACCAGACAAAACCTGTGCATGTTAAATATTTCAAAGAAGTTGTTTTAGAACATGCAGCAGATTTTAGAAATATGTGGCTATTCATTCTAAATGCAGCTAAATGGATAGGGTTAGGTGTACCTGCCTGTTTTTGAGCAGTTGACTCATCTTAAGCTTGTAAGTACTTGAATTAAAGTCAAAACTGGCATTGCCATGTCTTAACATGTTTTCTGACACACACTTTTCTCCTTCCTCTTCTTTTTTCCTATATTCACAAGTTCCTTTCTCTAACTTGGTGAAATTGTACCTCCTAGAACTGTAAAAATAGAGTTTCCTTATTATTACTCTTTTTAGCTTTCCATTGGTATATTGCTCTGTCTTTCAATCACATTAGACTACATAAGCAATCAGGTTGCAAGCAAAGGGCTGTAATTTTTAAATTGTGGAGATTTGAGAGCAAGATTCAGCTTTTCCAGCTGAGATGATAATGTTGAAAGTGTGATTTTTTGATATTGAATAATTGTAGGTACTTTGATGCATGTGAAATGTGACACCAATATAACAAGCTCTACTAAAAAGCAGTGTAATTTCTGGTGGTTCTTTATTCACGTGGGATGATTTGCTTTATGTAAGACAAAAGCTAATTACATTGTTAAATGCTTACAGCAGATTCCTAATGTAATCAAGATCAATCCAAATTTCTGTGTCACAGTTGTTCTCAGGTTTGAGGCTGAAGTGACTTTTCCACAATATTCTGTGAGATTTGCTGTTGATAATCTCTGAATGCAAACCTTGGTGCATCTATGTTCCTTAGGAAATATTTCTTTCCATTTGTTAACTCATAAAGAATAAGACTCATGAACTGCAGGGCCACTCTTCTCAATTTCTTATTTATTCATTTTTAAGGACTACAGCAGTTAATTAAATTTGCCCAGAAAAAAAATCATATGTAGTTTAAAAGCTGAGTTTGATTCCCTTCAAATGAATAGTAAATAATTACTGCTAAAGCAGGAAAGATCAGATATTGAGAAGCTGGATAAACGAGAAACTGAGAAATGTGTTTTTCCTAAAACATTTTTCTTTTCATGTCCTCCTTTATAATTGCATTCCCATCTCCCTATTTATTTCTGTGTTTGCAGAGATTTATTGTTCATTTTTGGCAGTTTGCCAGTACTCTGAACCATATTTTGCTTTACTTTACCCATTCTGTATCCCTTAAATCAACTTTCTAGTGGCAGTGTCAAGCACTGGTAAATGTGAAGATATAATAACATCAACAACAACAACAATAATAATCTAATTGTATCTAGAATTAATTCACTGTAATATACAAGGCTGAAAATAAAGTAAAAGTCAAAGACTACTTAACCTTCTTGTGGTCTGTGGGAAAATAGAGATTCTCTGCTGACAAAGATAAAGAAATCTGGTTTAGAGAAAGATTAGAGTCATCATTACCAAAACCCTCCTGGTGTCATATTCAACAGCAGTTGATTTTGGAATGCAGTGAGTGCAGCAGGCAGAAATGTGGATGAGACAGGAGGAAAATCAGAGGTGTTTGTGGCAAATCAGGGAAGCGTATTAGTTTTTCTTAACTTCGAGTCAGTGTTGGGTTTAGGTGAAGCATGATAAAACAAGCACCCAGGGATAATACTCACAGACCTCATACCCAGCAGGAGGCTGGAGGAATTTGCAGAGTCCTATGCATGAGGAAGGTGAAAATGAAGGGGAGATGAGCAGTTTGATTCAGACTGGGACTCGAGCACAAATACTGTGAGGAGAGGCTGAGGGAGCTGGGGGTGTTCAGCCTGGAGAAGAGGAGGCTCAGGGGAGACCTTATTACCCTCTACAACTCCCTGACAGGAGGTTGGAGTCAGGTGGGGGTTGGTCTCTTCTCCCAGGCAACCAGCAGCAGGACAAGAGGGCACAGACTCAAGCTCTGCCAGGGGAGGGTTAGGTTGGAGATTAGGCAGAGATTTTTTCCAGAGAGAGTGCTCAGGCATTGGAATGTGCTGCCCAGGGAGGTGGTGGATTCACCATCCCTGGAGGTTTTCAAGGTGAGACTGGATGTGGCACTTAGTGCCATGGTCTAGTGACCACAGTAGGGTTGGACTCGATGATCTTGGAGGTCTTTTCCAACCAGGCTGATTCTGTGATTCTATTGATCCAGGCTGGGCCATGCTGATGCAGTGGCTGATGGTGGGGAAGGGTAATTCCTCCTTCATGCTCAGTGTAGTGTGTGACCTGCAGCCTTAAGCCTGTCCTAGCTGTCTGCAGAGTCTGGAAGAGTCGCTTTAAGGAAAAGTAGTGTGTGAGTTCTCAGCTTCAGTGTTGCCCACTATCAGTAAACTTGGATCTCTGGTTGTACTTTTGTAAAAGGATTAAACTTCTTGCAATCTTTTTCAATCTTTTAAACAATTAAGTGTTTCTCTGTGGCAAAGAAGAGCGGAAAAGTTTATTTATAGAAAACTGTGACATACTGGCCTTGATGAAAAGCCAGACATTAATAGAAATAGTTTCTTTCTTATGACTCATAAAAATATTCTGTTTTTTCCCTGTAATTTTTTTAATACAATACTTCTTGTACTATAATTAGAAGCAAATTTAATTATTCCTCTTGTCCATTCTAGGTACAGAGATCCAGAAATAAGCAGTTACGTGAGCTGTTTCCAGATGGGTTTAGTATCCATCATGCAGGA
>NW_008676481.1:27689-58985 GCF_000695815.1 Acanthisitta chloris
TTTCTAATGGACATATCAAAGTCCTAGTTTGTACAGCTACTCTGGCTTGGGGTGTCAATCTGCCTGCTCATGCTGTGGTTATTAAGGTAAGAGCTTCCACCACTCTGCACAGGGGTTATCTGTCTTAAAAGAAATCTGTAAACAAATCTAGATAGCCAAATCTTTACTGTGAGTTTTGGGCCTGGAGGGGGAAATGTCTGATTGACTCAAAATGTTATTTATATCTCATTAAACTGATTCCCTCCAGTGGGAGTCTAGTTTGTATAGTAAAGATTTAAATATATCAAAGATTATGAAAGGATTAGTTAAAGTACACTTCTGAAATCATGCTATATTTGCCTAATTTCAGTATTCAGCTCATCAGGATTATATTCATGTGTATTTATGTTAATTTTTATTAACTTTTCCTCAACCAGGGAACACAAATATATGCTGCAAAAAGAGGCTCCTTTGTTGACCTTGGAATTTTAGATGTCATGCAGATATTTGGTCGAGCTGGTCGGCCTCAGTTCGACAAATTCGGAGAAGGCATCATTATTACAACTCATGACAAACTCAGCCATTACCTGACACTTCTTACTCAGCAGAATCCAATTGAAAGCCAATTTCTGGAAAGCCTTGCAGACAACTTAAATGCAGAGGTAACCTTTGCTTCATTTAGAGAAACTAGCAAGCTTTAAAGGGTTAGTACTGTTTGAAACAAATATGCAATATTGCCACATTTAATAGCATTTCCAGTGTATCTGTTTTATTCCTGTGAGTCTGCAGGTGTGTATGTTTAAGAAGAGGAAACTGTTGCACGTGTGAAAATGTGGGGCCTCTTACAAAAGGTGGTAGGTATTCAAAGCAGTTTGGAGGGTCCAAATACCATTAAGATGAAACTGTAAAATCACAGGATTTACCTTGTTATCAGAAGCTCTTCATTAGAATTTAGTGAGTGTTCTGCGTAACTTCAAATTAAAATCCACAAAATAATTTAAGCCTCTCTTTGTGTATATAAACAAACTCACATATTTGGCTGCAATATAGGAAGAATGATGTCCTTGGCTTGAACTCTTTCTTCCCTTTACAGTGGTAATTGGAACAGGTTTATTATAACTATCAAGTTCCCAGTTTGCTTTAGTTTAACTATTAAATTGCATTTTCTTTGAAAATGCTGTGATTGTATTGAAAGTAGTGACCTCTGTCATATTAAGATGTAACAATTCCAAAGCTATCTATTGTAATAATCAATTAAAAGTATGTATATACACACACAGACACTTTTTCACAAGGAAACCTCAGAATGAAGAACCAAATAACATTTTTCAAAGGCACTGGACATTTTTTCAGTTGAAGCCAAACAGTTCAGCTAAATTGAAATGTACAGGGACATAAAACTGATTATCCCTTTGAAAGATGTAAAGTTTATTTGGTCTTTAAGGAATAGTCTTTTTAAGATGCTTGTTCATTTTATCTTCATCATTCTGCATTTACTTATTTTTGCCTGTTCGTCACTTTAAGGTTATTAAATCATATCCAGTCATAAATAATAATTTTAAAAGGAAATTCTGGAAATTAGCAGAAATTGATACCGTGACCTTTAAAAATGATAAGATGCATGTCTTGATTCTTTATAAATGACTGAGTTGGAGGGTTCATGATTTTGGCTGTTTGAATTTTTTCTTTTTAAAGAGGTCTCATAAGTTGTTTCTTCAGTTCCTGTTAACAGGAAAAATATCTGCCTTAGTACAGTCACACATCAGGCACAGAATAAAGTTTAACTGTATTCCAAGTATTTCCACACACAAATGTAGGGGAATGGAAATATTGACACCTGTCTGTGCTCACACTCGCCCTCTTTACCTCAAGGCTCTGGAGTCGTCTGAGTAGAAGGAGGGAAAAAAAAAATTGAACTCCAACATGAGACACAAACATGAGGAGACATTTCAGTTTTCTCATCTCTTTTTCTATTACGAAGGAAAGAGGAAAAATAAATGGAAGACATGCTTGTAGTGGGCAGGTGTATTCCTCTCAACCACATCCTTCTGACAACATTTTTAAGATCCTGGAGATAGACACCTGTGAATGTTCTCTAGGTGGAACTGGCTGGATATTCAGTTCTTAGACACAAACATGAGGAGACATTTCAGTTTTCTCATCTCTTTTTCTATTACGAAGGAAAGAGGAAAAATAAATGGAAGACATGCTTGTAGTGGGCAGGTGTATTCCTCTCAACCACATCCTTCTGACAACATTTTTAAGATCCTGGAGATAGACACCTGTGAATGTTCTCTAGGTGGAACTGGCTGGATATTCAGTTCTTTAACATTGCATAATAGCAACTTACACATTAGCAGTAATAATTTGAATCCTAAAGTTAATTGTGAAGGTCAGGATTGCCTGTTGTTATTGTTCAGCACCACAAGAAGTCAGGAGAGATCTGGTCTAGGAATACTGTGCACCTTTTCACTAGGAAAGAATCCGTTGAGATTTCATAGAAGAGTTTTGTCCTTCTTCTTGAGATACATAAAGTAAACAAGGAAATAAGAGTTGAATACTCCTTCATTCACAGCAAAGAATTTTTCTACTGTTTATTTTTAATATTAGTAATTTAGTCTTCCTGTTTCACAGAAAGCCTTTAAGTTAGTGTAGAATTACAAAGCCAATGGAATAATAAGGACCTGTTGTGAATTGGGTCAGAGATCTCTGCTTGGCATACTGTGAAAAACACATAGCTATATGCTACTGTTCTTTCATGCTTGATCTGGTTTGCTCCAGTGGCCTAGGAGGTGTGTGAATGTGCTGGTGTGCCCATCTGAGTTGCACCAGGAATTTTAAGAGCTCCAGCAGAAAAGCTGGCATTTGTGGGGAAAATGCTTTACTGACATACCCTAAAAATCATGTTGGTTAGTTTAGCAAAAATAAGTTTCAAAGGCAGTACAAAAGTTCTCGATAACTAGCTGGAGCAAGAATTGAATAAGAAAAAGAAAAATGATCATTTTGACCAATGCCAATACAGGATTAATTACCCTGCTTGTAAATAAGGCCGACTGAAATGTAAGATCTAGAACAATCTGTCTTCTAGCACTAGGGGATATAAAGAAAGTCTAATTTTTTTTCTATGCTGAAAATTCTGTAATAAGTGATGGTATGGAAGATGTGATTGTGTATGAGGAATAGAAGACTTTACTTGATGAACCAGAAGTTCCAATCCTATTCCTTTCCTCTCGGCTGAGAATGCTTAGTTGAGGAACTATGAGATGAAAGCTATTAATTTTCAACGTGTTATGTTGTGCAGAGAGATAAAGGTTTTAATGGGCAGTGTGTTGCTTCTCTGATCTGAGCTGGAGTTTCAGATGAGATGTTAGGAGAAATGTTTTCCCTGTTAGGGTGTTCAGGCACTGGAATATTGCCCAGGGAGGTGGTGGAGTCATCATCCCTGGAAGTGTTGAAGAGGCATCTGGATCTGACACTGGAGGATATGGTTTAGGGTTTGCAGTAGAGTGACAGTTAATGGTTGGACTTCATGATCTTAGAGGTCTCCTCCAAGCTTGAAGATTCTGTGATTCAAAATGCACAAATTGCCCAGCAAGGCCAGAAAGCCAAGGTGATTGTAATATGCAGGCTTAAAGGAAGGGTGTTTTGGCTTTTGGGTGTTGGGGTTTTTTTTGAGGAGACAAGTGAATTTACATTCATTAAACTTTTCCTACAGAGGAAAAAAATTAACATCTAAAAGTAATTCTGGTTTCTATATCAAAGAAAATACATATATTGTTATAGTTGCACTTCAGGATTCCTCTCCCCTTCCTTCTTTTCCACTGTGCAGATAATTAAGACCTAAGTATTTATCTCACAGGAGGTATTTAGAATATCTTAACAAAATAGTTATAATGTAGCAGTTGTCTTGCTTGTTTCTGTATGTTGCTGTACTGGATAGTAAATTAAGGTGCCAAAATACATTGACTTTGGTGAACCTAGGCAAAAAAACCCGAACATTGAAGGCTGAACGGACTTGTTTGGTTGTTAGAATATAAAACTATTTTAATTTCTCTCAGGCTTGTGATTTTAACAGCAGTTTTCAAAGGTAGCAGCATCTTCTCTATAGTTTCCCCCTTCTCCCTGCATTTAATATTAAGCACTCACCTAGCTTAAAAGCTGTTAAAAAAATCATTGAAGTCTTGGAAAGGTAAATACCA
This sequence comes from Acanthisitta chloris, assembly GCF_000695815.1. Classification (NCBI taxonomy): domain Eukaryota; kingdom Metazoa; phylum Chordata; class Aves; order Passeriformes; family Acanthisittidae; genus Acanthisitta; species Acanthisitta chloris. Next base: position 31,868 of record NW_008676481.1, read on the forward strand.
TTCTCTAGCACCAGCTAAGTGTGTCCAAATGGATACTTAATGAAGAGAGAAAACAGGTATAAAGAAGCAAAACATTCAGGGGAGGAAGGGCTCTGTGAGCTTAGAACAGTAATGTTTACAGTAATTATGAAACTCTAAAAAATGTCCAAAAGAAAAACAGAGTTTCACCAATTCTAGATAAGACTGACAAAAATAAAACCAGTCTTACTCATGAAGCTTTATTTAGATTTTTGCCTAAAAGGGGAAGGATTTGTTGGTCCAGGGTAGTATATATTTCAGCTGAGTAGTTTCTTTTCAAACGTGTAATAGTTACTGAAATTCTTTCCAGGAGAAGAAGAAATCTAAATAGAAATTCAGTAACTTTTAATGGTAATTGAGTAGCCAAGTAATTCTCTGAAAAATATTGCTAGTAGACACTGCACAAATAACTTGGCAACATGGAAGGTGTAAAATGAAGAAGTTAATCCTCCTGCCCTGTTAAAAGAGTAGAACAAAAGAAGGAAAAAATGATGGAATAGAACAGTGATTCCATGTCATGGTAGGTTGTCATCCAAACTTAGCCAGTCAGAGATATATGTGTGTGTATATATATATATATATATATATATATATGAAATATGTGATGCACAGTATAATAAAAGCTACTTCAGACAGAACTATTTCAGTTTTATGTAATGGTAGTGTTATCTGAAAAGAACAGTGTACTCATGGCTTTAAATTGCTGAAGATTCTGTGGCTGCAGTGCAGTTACAGCAGCTGAAGGGGCAGTCAGAATTTTGTTTATCACTGTGGTAAGTGATGGTTAGTAGAAATGGCAGTGGTAAAATGCCAAAAAGCAAGGGCATGAAACCAACATTTTGTTTGTCATCTGATCTGTGTGATGTCACATATCCTTCTGTCATAAACATGCAGGAAAAATTTGCACCTGACAGATTACAGGAAATCAATACTATAAGGAATTACAAGGAGCTGTTGTGTTAGGGTTTTTTGGAAAGTAACTTCATCATTTCCTTATAATTAGAGTCATCTAATCTTCTGTATATGCTGATTTAATCTACATTAGTGGAATCCTCTGAGAAGGATACAGGTGGTTTAGAAGTTGGTATGTTTGTCTGGAGATGACTATTGCAATAGGCTGCAGAATCATGGAAAAATAATTGCATTTTAAAACTTGTGCCATTGTATTGATCAGTAGAGAGTCTTAGGAAGCACATTCAAGTTTGGTCTTCTGTCTCTTTAGCAGTAACAATAGCACTATGTGGAGACAAAATACATGTTTATTGACTGAGTTGTTACAGAAATCTCGACAATGTGCTGATGACTGACCATTGTCATCTTTGCCATAACAGAGCCTGTTGTTAGCACCAGGAAATCTGCACTGACATATAATAAAACCACATATTGTAAGAGCAAAGTCTGGTTTTATTACAAGTCATTCAGGAAATCTGAATGCTTATGCTCTAGTTGTAAAGGGAAACAAATTAAAGGCCAGAAGCACTTCTGAATTGTTTGAATTCTCAATTTATTATGGACAGATCAGTCCATAATAAGAAAGAAGGCTTAGTAAAATTAAGACAGAAGTTGGAACTATGGGAAGACTCCATGTTTCCACAAGAATATGAAATTGCTTTTAGCTTATTTGCAGAAATAGGTAGATGATAAGAATGATTCAGATATTTGGGGAATATATAATCTTAGCCACACAGTCACTAAGTGGAATCCATAGCCTTGAATTTTGTATCTAGGCTTATGTAGTGCAGGAGAGAAAATCTGAGCAATAATGCAAAAAAAAAAAAAAAAGGTATTTTTCATTTCAGAATTTATTTTCTAGAAGCAGAAAATTTTCAGAGAGGGTGGGCAAAGGAATAGCTTCTGTGAAAGGAACACACCAGTTTTACTGCACATTTTGGATGAGAAGAAAGGCAGGTTGAGATTATATGAGAGAGTTTTATGAAGTAGTGAATGATGTGGCAAAAGATCACTTTTCTCCTGGGACAAGAAGCAGGAAATACTGTCTGAGGTGAGCCACTGGCTGGATGTCAGCTGGGTGGTTAGACTATGGAAATCTCTGCAGGGAGCTGTATGGAAAAAGCAGAGTAATTCAAAAACTATGCTAAAAATGGAATAAAAATCCATTAAAAGATATCAAATGGAAAGGTGATACCTTTAACTGAAGACCTTGAGATGCAATAGTTCAAGAATTTGGGAGAAATTTATGTGGTGCTTGTTCCTCATTGACACCTTTTATTATCTAACCTCAGAGCCAGCAAGATGGCCTTGAAGTTCCAGTGCATTAGGTCTTAGGAGAGCTCCAGAGTGGGAAAGCCTGAAATACACCCAACTTCATTGAGTTTACACCAAAATTAAGGCTTTGAACGTGTGTGTCAGCACCTCCATCCACTGAGAATTCTGTCCTGCAGATCTGAGGTTTGGTTTGGTTTCCTGAGGGTTTTTCTCCTAAAAGTTAGAGGAAGAGTGGTCAGTGAGGATCAACACAGGCATGGAGATGCCTTTTTCCTTTTCTACTGAAGTTCTGCCACTGGGTGTAATATAATTTGAAAGGGAATAAAATAAACCCTGGTTAGAGTACCCAGTTGAGTGGAGTGAGTTCTGGGTCAGTTGACCACCTGGCAAACAGAAAATACCTATGGCTGTATTTTCTGGGAGTACAGGAAGAAAGATAAGATGCAGGGGATGTGGTTTAATTAGCCCATAAACTTTAACTTATCTGGGAACTATCATCAATAGCTCATACAATGCAGGTCACCATTCCTCCCCTAATCATTTCCACCTGATGGAGCCCTCCCTGACATCCACAGCTGGACTCCAGCTTGTTGCTGGGAGTTGCTTTCCTTTCCCTAGAGAGCTCAGAAGATGAGAGGGTTTGCAGTGCAGGGCAGTAGGTATTCCTTCCCCAGGGGGTCTGCCTTTACTTGCATTTGCTTGTGATTTTGTTCTGAAGACAGGAATGATGACTTGTTTAGTTTGGACAAACCTCTTAATCTGTAGGTTTGGCTTGAAAGAGCAGGTTCTCAGAATAAACAAGAATTCCTCCAGAGCCCTTCCTAAAAAAAATCACTTGGGAGATGGGTGAATGAACTAATCTGGGTATGGGGCAAAGTGCAGGAGATTCTGTCCCAGCTCTAGTAGAATTAAGAAATTACTCCAAGAGCTGTCCAGGAATAAGACCATAGTCACTTCAGATGCTGAAGTAGCAGTTCAACATACACTGATTTCCAAAGCAAAGGGAAAATTGCTTATTAGGTTGTTAGAAAGATTCCTTACTCTCTTAACTTAGCAACACTTGATTCATAGTTAGAAGTTTTTCATTTCTGTAATCTGACACAAATAGAAACATTCTTATGTAAAAAACCAGGAGTGTATTATGTTATATAATAAATACATCGTGTATTATCAGTAATATTTTGTGCCCTTTCCTAATCTGTATAAAAAATACCAGACAGAAAAACTTCACTCTTTCAAAACCTGCCCCCCAAAAGCCACTGCCAGTTATGCCTGTTTACAGATTTTGAGTTTGAAAAGCAAACCCACCTCCTCTGAAGTATTATTCAACTTGATAAAGTCTGTGGGATAGCACATTTAATGAAAATAAATAATAATAAATGCTGCTAAGCATGTTGGTCAGTGATGGCAACATCGGCCATTGAGCAATTAGTTGCAAATTGATGCTGATTATTGTTTTCGTTTAAAATGGCATGAGTTGGATGAATATAGCACTCAAAATTTCGGTCTGTGAGTGCAACACAGTTATTTGTATTTAAAAAGTGAAAAATAGAGAGCAACTGGTGCAATCAGACAATCCAATGTCAACGTAGTAAATATTTTCCTTCATTGATTATTCCATCTGTAACAAAATACCTAACACGTGGTTGAGGAAACGCTGGGAACTTCATGGTTTGTACTGGTTTTACAAAGGATTAATTTTCAGTCCATAAGAACTTCACTTCAACACTAGATGGCAGCAAAGATTTAGAAACTGCTCTTTGGTTCATTTGTCTCAGCATATTATTAATTAAAGTTGGGAGAGGAAGGAAAGTGCAGCATTAGATTTCAGTACCATATCTGAAACACAACTATATTTCACAATTGCTTTTTTTTCCTTCGGTTTTAACTATTAGCTTACAAAAATAATTGATTAGAATAGAATAGCAATGGAATCAGGTATTTCAGGCCAAAAAAGCGAGGTTTTTGTTTCTTTTAATGGTCAGAACTCACTGTCCTTGGTAATGAGAATATTGCGTTTTCATCATTGTGAAAGTGGTTGTTTGGTGGAAAATGTGACTATTGGACTATGTTGTTGTGCTATTTCGAGTTGTATACTCAGAATATATTTGTGTCATGGAAAGAAACCAAGTGCTGAAAATAACCAAGTTGCTGGTCGAGGGAGCTGATTGTCCCACTCTGCTCTGTGCTGGGGCAGCCTCACCTTGAGTTGGGTGCAGGTTTGGGCATCACAATATAAGAGATATAAAGTTATTGGAGAGCATCCAAAGGAGGCAATGAAGATGGTGAAGGGCCTGGAGGGGAGGCCACATGAGGAGTGGCTGAGGTCACTTGGTCAGTTCAACCTGGAGAAGAGGAGACTGAGGACAGAGCTCATCCCTGGATACAACTTCCTCATGGAATGAAGTGCATGGGCAGCACTGAGCTCTTTTCTCTGGCACCCAGTGACAGGACCCAGGGAATGGTCTGAAGTTGTGTCAGAGGAGGTTTAGGCTGGGGATTGGAAAATGGTTCTTCCCCCAGAGGTGTTTGGGCACTGAACAGCTCCCAGGGCAGTGTCACAGCCCCAAGGCTGACAGAGCTCCAGAGGGGTTTGAGCAATGCTCTCAGGCACAGGGTGTGATTGTTGGGGATGTCCTGTGCAGGGCCAGGAGTTGGACCAGATGATCCTCAAGGATCTCTTCCAGCTCTGAATATTCTGTGGTGCTGTGATTCTGAGTAATAGTAAGCACTGGGCTGCATTAGATGTTTCCCCTGTAGTAATCTATGAAGAACTGAATGCTTCTGTAGCCACTTCAGTATATTATGTAGCTATATACTTTGAAAACCAACACAATGGGTCTTCCCTTAACATCCTTATGCTGTTGAAGAACAAAATGTCATTCAAAAAATGTTTAAGACAAAGCCTGGGGTTACTCCGTGCTATTAGTCATTGGCATCAACAAGGTTTTGCTGAATTTAACTTCTTTTACTCAAGGCAGATCTAGCTTTCATTATTACTTTTTACTAGGTTTTATGTCATTTAGAAAGACTAATGATACTGTTACTAAGGTCTAGATACTTCAGTCTTAATATGCATATGTATTCACTCAGTTGTATAAGCTTTATTTTTTTTTTTTACAAGTTGCATGGAACATTTGTATGAAATCCAAACACCAATAAAACAAAAATAGCTTTACAAATACAGTAATGGGTCACAAAACTTTGGTAAAAGGGACTTTGCCTTGTTTTAAACAACCAGCAGCAACCAAAAAAAACTGGTTTGGTCATGGGACATGGAGGAAATATTCAATTCTTCCTGGTAAAATCAGTTTAACTAGAATTAAGTGATAAAATGCTTCTCATGAATGTAACTAATACAAAATAGAGCTGAGGTTATCTAGTAAAAATGTGTGTGTGATCAGTAAGTCAGTGATAAATGTATTGAATTAGCTAAAAAAGTCACTTAGTAAGAAAACCGGTTTGGTATACCTGATATAGCCTTGAAATATAAATATGTGTGTGTGTATATCTATATATATATATATATATGCATATTACCTGTTCAATTTTGTTATGTTTTACTATAATAAAAGTGTAGCAGGTACCTGTATGTTTGACTTGCCAGATACAAAGGGAGAAAACTATTTGTAAGAATTTTGTATAAAGAGATTGCCAAGTATGAGGATGTGATGAAGAAAAACCCTAAAGATTGTTGATATTATTTAGTTTAGTACCTGAACCAGATAGTGCTTCCACACTGGTCTGAAAAAAAATTCATCTTTTTTCTTTTAAAGTACTAGTCTTTAAATTACCCTGAGCATATTCACAAAGAATTCTTTTGTTTTTATTTTTTTTTAAGAACAAGCTTGCTCAATATCATCTTTTAAGTGTAAAAATCATAAGTGGTGTAGGAAAGATCATTTACAATCACTGTATCTGTAGTATTATGTCAAAGAATACCATGTTAATAGATGTTCATAAGATGAAGATGTATAAATGCTTCAAGTTGTTGTCTTATGATTATTTCAAAATGATTTAAGTTGGAAACATCCTGACACTTTCTTTAATCTAGTGCTAATGCTCTGAATTCCATGTATTTTCAGCCAAATACTTCTGTGCAGCTGTAACCTATAAACTTAATTTTGTCTCTTTTCCTATTTCCAGATTGCTCTTGGCACAGTAACTAATGTGGAAGAAGCAGTAAAGTGGATAAGTTACACTTACCTTTATGTACGGATGAGAGCAAATCCATTAGTATATGGCATCAGTCACAAAGCTTATCAGGTATAAAATGCATTTTAAAAAAACCTGTAACCTGTTCTGGGTCTCTAATCCTTCCCTGATGTGAGGATAAATATTTGCTATTTCTACTTAACCTGACATCAGCAATTCTTTTAAAGTGCTTAGAAAAAGGAAGGTATTTTCTGTAGGAGTGTTTTTAACACTGAATTATGAGGCCCCTTCTGTTCACATAAAAATATGTTTGAACTGGTCAAGTTATGCTCCAAAGGACACCATTCATTCTTATCAGACAGTGACTGTAGCTTAGCCTGTTTTCAGTATTTTGGTTTTGTAGCCTAGATATAAATGATAAATAAACCATTCTTGAGTTGCTTGATTCCCCCCACCCCTGTCCCCAGCTCTGTCAGCTTTTGGTTTAGAATGTTTCATGGCATGACATCTTAAAAGCTATAAAATGACTTTTTAATTGGGTGATGTTTTTTTATTGTGATTTAATAATTATAAGACTATATGTAACATTTAATGTTATCATAGTTGGAGATGGGTAACTGAGCCTAATGCAGGGGAAACTTCACAAGGGTATGGTAACTGCAGTTTATTTCATGTCATGAATCTGTTTTGTGACTTCATAATTCGGCATATTGTTAGCAGCAGTTTTTCAAGTCATGATAATATGTAGAGATATGTCAGGAGATAGTTTTTGGATATCTTTTGTTTCTGATAGTGGAAGCTTCTGCAGACACTTTCAGATCTCTGGTCATCTCAAATCTGTTTTCTATAAAAAGCTGTATAGTCCATTAGCATATATTAATATAACAGTGTATAACACAGGCCACAAAGTAATAGATTAATGTAAGGCAAAAACTGGTTTGCTAGTGAGAAGAATGTTGTTGTCCCATTACTATAAATTCCCTTTTTTCACTAACAAATTTTAGATTAAAAGACATCTAACCGTGGTGGTAATATTGCTGCTCCTCCCCTTGCTCTTATGTTTTTATTCAGCTGCTGAGAAAGTGGAGATTGTCAGCACTTGTCATTTCCTGCCACTAACCTTCTTTCTACCCCTTTTGATTTGATGTGCTAATACTAGACATTCTTATTTTTGTGTTAAGGCAGTAACAAATTATATCAATGTGAAGTGTTACCCATTCATGTAGGAGCAAAACCAGTGCCAATCCCCTTATTTTCTGGATAAACCAGCTTTGAACCTCAAAGCTAATGTGTTACAGATAGTGTACAGATGGTACAGTGCCAGATGTAGTCAGCACCAAAGATTTGCTCAATTAGACCATTCTGTATCTTCTGTTCTGAGTATAGGTATCCAAGTTTCATAACTGGTTTTTAGTAATGTTGCAGTTGCCAATTTCTGTCTGTTTTGGTTGACAATCTGTAATCCATTCAGAATCCACATATCCATCATGGATCACACTTCCCAGCTGTTTGATAGGGCTGAGATGATGCAAACTCGTTCTCCTTTCCACTTGCACTCACCACATCCCCTAACTGCTCTAGGGCACAGAAGTCTGTCCTGTCTGTGTTGTACTGCGCAAGGAGACCAGGACAGGCATGTACCACATCTTAAAATTCAGATGAGATGTTAGGAGAAATGTTTTACCTGTCAGGGTGTTCAGGCACTGGAATATTGCCCAGGGAGGTGGTGGAGTCACCATTCCTGGAAGTGTTTAAAAGGCATCTGGATCTGACACTGGAGGATCTGGTTTAGGGTTTAGGGGTTCCAGCAGTGGCAGGTTAATGGTTGGACTCAGTGATCTTAGAGCTCTCTTCCAACCCTGATGGTTCTGTGATTCTGTGCACTTGCCATGCACTGACACACTGGGCACCACACATGTTGTTTCCAGGATGTTTCTGGACTATGCCCAGAAGTGATCTACTGCAGGTGCACTGCTTTGACTTGTGATTTTTCCAGGTGTTTGCCAGAAGTGCCAATAATGCCTTTTAGTGATTTGTGAAAACAGCCAAAATTTATAAAGAGCAGCAAGAGGAAACAAAGCAGAACAAATGCAAATACTATATTAGTGAAGCCTATAGTGTGAATTACAGGCATTCTCTCATACTTTTAGGGTTCCAAAGGAAAGGTGTCTGTGTTTTTTAAATAAACCCCTCTGTTTTCTCCTCTTTTCGGTTTCTCTGTTTGGGGTTCCCATAGTTTAGCAAAGCTTTTTATCCCCATAAGCCTTACATTTAGAACATGTGTAAAAGTTAGAGAAGCTTCTGCCCAACATTTCTCTCAGCTGGAGAATACAATGCAAATAATAATGTACTTTATTATGAATAGTAATGTACTTTATCATGCATTCTTAAATTTCCACGTGTATACTCCAGACCTGTTCAGTTTCTTGCTGTGGACATGCTCATTTTAAGAGTATGGCTTAAAGCTGTTCTAGGCTGGATCTTTTACTCTGTGGGATTTCTAATCATGCAAGTTCAACAAGAAGGGTGCTAACCACAGATTCTCTGGACTTGAATATTGTTTCACAGCCTTTTCAAGTTGGTGACCTTTCCTTTAAAGTTAATACCTTTGTATTTGTAAAAAAACTTCGGTCTACCATTACAGCTTTGGCTTTTATATATGTAAGGCAAAAGATTGGCAGGTAATTTGGGCTGCCAAAGGAGTAGGGGAGTGTTTTGATATTCTTTTCATTTTTTTTCCCCCTCGATAGTTTTGAGCAGTGTTAAACATCTGGCATCCGGATCACTTTTTGTTCGAGCACCTCTGCTCTGAAATCTGACCTCAATGCATGACTTACTATGGAGAAAAGCAGTCTAGACCTTTGCCATCTTAGCAAACTTGAAACTAAGGCAAGCCATAACTAAGGAGAAACAGCTTCACAGTAACTGGCAAAGGCAGGCAATATTAGAAACTAGCCTTGCAGCTGCTCCATGGAGATGACTGTGTTTGTCTGCAGCTTCACTGGCCATGAGATGGAGCACTTCAGCACAAAGATGAAACTGAATCTGGGCCCAGGGAAAACCAGAGCAATCCAGGGCAGAGCAGTTCTTAAAGCTTGTTCCTTGTTGCAGGCTTGGTCATGTCTCTCTGGTGCAGACTTACCAAGAGAGGTGATAGGACTTTGTAGAAAATCTGACCTATATACAAGCCCTGAAATAAGAATGCTGTCAGTGCACTAGAGCCTCAGTCTTTTCAAATTTGTTGACTAAGCATTGCTTGTCTAATTAGAGTCATATCTCAGGTGCACATACACCAGAGGGTTTACATGTCTGTGGATCCCTTTTCACCCATCCCTGGCCGTGTGGGTATCCCAGGGGTATGATGTGGAAACATGCAATTATACAGCAGTGCCACTCATTTGGGAGTTTTGCCCAGTCTTTTATGTGCTAATGAGATAATGTGCATTATTGCTGATCTTTGTTATGAGTAGAAGTGGTGCTGGGCACAGCAAGCTCCTTGTGTGCTTTCAGTGTGGATGTTTATACTCTGTGTCTGTTGACATACCCAAAGCTTTTGGGGACATTAGAGATTTTTTGCTAACAAACATTAAAGTCATTCAATTTGAAGCTTAATCTGCTAGGGATACAATTAAAGCCATTCTGATGTCAGATACCCAGGCAAGGTGTATCTTCAGCCATTTTCATAAAGAGAAGACACTATAAGATGTCGTGTTTTTTGTGAAGTGATACAGTAATGATAATTTAATGAAGAATATGTTCTCATTAAAACTTCTGTCAAAAACTTCAGTGTAAATTTATTTCATAGTCAAGCTACTTTTTCATAAATATTGATTGGTCTACATTGTATTCATAGTCTCAAAGCACTGAGAAATAAATATTCTGATTATTTTGAGCAATACATACAGCTTTTGGTTAATAATATAACTGTTACTAGTGAATCTCAGTAAAATCTCCTCTTAATAACTGTACCTCTTTTTCCCTGATTTCTGACTTTGTGTGACTGAATTATCTTGATAAAATTATTTATTTTATGCTTTTTTAAATCTTTAGAATGCAAATAAATGTGTGTGTTTCATGTCTAGATGGATCCAAGTCTGGAAAAGCACAGAGAACAACTGGTGATTGAAGTTGGCAGAAAACTAGACAAAGCTCGAATGATTCGCTTTGAAGAACGAACTGGATTTTTTTCTTCAACAGACTTAGGCAGAACTGCCAGCCACTACTACATTAAATACAATACTATAGAGGTAAAAGATAATCTTCTGTTTCTGGGGGTTTTTTTCCTTCTTTTTGGCTGTATACCTAAAAAAATTGTAAGCTATTACAGAATATGTAGCTGATTTGTTCACTGGATTTTCAAATCACGTTTGCTGAAATGGGAAGAGAGGAAAAAGAAACTAAATATAAGGCAATACTGAAAAATTAGACTTGGTGCGAAGTAAGATTTGGAATTTCTATAGTCTTTTTGCTTTCTTTCAGGAGAATTATAAAAAACATTTTGGTATCAACAGCGTGTGCAAGCATTAGTACATGATATCTCATTGAAGTGTCACTTCTGATAACAGACGAGCTGCTCTGCAAGAAAATCCTATCAAGTTTGGCCTTTAAGGCCAAGCTTATACAACTTCTGGGACTGTAATCAGATCGTGTTGTGAACATGTGCAAAATCTTGCAGTATTGGAAACTTGATTTGATGTACACATCCATCTTAAAAGCTTTCTTTTGTAGCAAATAAGTATTTTTCTTGAATAAAAGCTGAAGACTCAGCATTAATAATTATTAACTGTTTGCCATCACTATGTAGAATTAATCTCATGTATTTATTCACTCAGATATGTCCTGGACTTTTTTTTTCAAATGGCTCCATTTGCATGTTATTGATTTTTGTGGGGGAGGCAAGTTTTGAGAGACTGTTTTTCTGAAACTGAAAAGTCTGAAAAGTCATTCTGGAATTTGTTCCTGTTTAAATTACATCACTCTAATCTTCCAGTAACTTACATCTTGACCTTATATGCATTTAAAACCTTGGTTAATGTTTCTTTGTTTTGTGCTCTGTGTGTATTTTTATTTTCAGTGTTGAATCAATTATTTTTATTTTTAATAGACTTTCAATGAATTGTTTGATGCTCACAAAACAGAAGGTGATATTCTTGCTATCGTATCAAAAGCTGAAGAATTTGAACAGATAAAGGTAAAGAATGTCTTGGAACTATGCACTTCTGTAGTACTCACTTCACAAATGTTGTCTAACGACACAAGTTTTGTTAAATATTAAGCACCATTATATAATGTTTTCTAAGTAGGCATAATATGCTCTCACTCAAATTTATATCTCATTCAGCTGGAACTATAGTGTGTATTTAATAACTAATTATGGATCTTTAAGGGTTTCTTTGAAATGCTTTTAAGAACTTTTCAGCTCCTCAGTTTTCAATAGGTGCAGCTAAGTGTCCATTGGAATGGTGTGCCCAGGGATGAGATGGTTTTTCTGTTTGAAGAATTATCAGTGTTTCCCTGGACAATTTGCTTTTCCAGAAACGAGGCAGGACTCACTGAAGTTAGCTCTGTGATATATTTCATGCAGGGAACAAGATTAGATTGGCAGAATGATAAATTCTCTTAAATTAAAATTTGGAATCTAGAAAGCTGTTGTGATGGATTTTGTGCATCTAGAAGGTTACTGGACTGTTGTAGTCAGTTCCATTCCACAATCCCTTTTTGCCTCCTGTGTGGGTAGGACACAAGGCAATACATTTCGAGCTGGCATGAACTTGTCTGCCCATGCTCCATCTCACAGAGGTGTGAGCCAAACTCCACAGGGTTTATTAGCTTGGGCTCGTTGCCATTTTACCACAATTACACGACTTTCAGATCAGGGTTGGCTCTCGTTCACCTGGCTCTGTGAACTAGCAGTGTGAATCCCTCACCATCTACATATTTACATATGTGTGCACATTGTCTGACTATTACATCTCTTTATCTAATGGAGAAATTCTCTTTTGCTGTAATCTCTTCTATTATAGAAGATAATAAGCAGTGAGGTTTCGCAGTCATACATGGAACGTTTTCCAAGTTTTTTCTTTTATGATAGTGATATTGCTTTGCTAGGTCTAAATTTAGTGTCATTTAATATTTAAGAGGAAAGCATATGGAAAACAGGATGTCATATGTTTCTGTATTTGTAATAAAGTTAGTAGTGATGCTTCCTGACTAAAGCATAGCTTTTCTAGTTTGCTTTCTTAGGTTTGTGTGGGATGGTATCAGTGCACCATTTTTTCCAGATTTTTGTGATTCATTTCGTATGCAGTTCTAAATGGCAAAACTAGTAACTGATTTTCACAAGAATAACTCGAGATTTGCCCCTCTGTATGATACAGATTGTGACTTATGATAGCGTGAATCATATGTCTATAATGCCTTTAAAAATCCTGCATTTGGAGACAGGTGGTAACTCACCAGTAGCTGAAATACAGATCTGGATTTGACCTGTACTGTGCTATGCAAGAGCAGAAAAAATTATCAAAATGCTATTGTAAGCAGGGCATAATATTCCCCTGACACTGGAGTCATCTCTGATGGTTGTGTACTTCATCTCTTTCTTTCCTGTGGGACCAGTGACTGGATAGTTGGGGGTTTTAACCCAATTGTCGTAGGGTCTTTTGTATGTCAGGTAGTCAGGTCCAAATGAAAATTACTTTCAGCTGGTTCCCTGCAGGGACCAAACATTTACCCTCTTTAAATAAGTTTTACACTAACAGACTATCAGTAAATCAAAGAATATGTAGATTTATGCTAGTTTTGCCATGTAAGGGTCATCAGTTAGAGTGTGAAATGTTATGCATTATTCAAACCAGAGATATTAATATTTCTTTACTCATATTAAGACTTAATCTTATTAACAGTGAAAATTTTAATATGATGAATCATAGTACTTCACAGTTTTGAGTTTAAAAATGTATTATGGCACATGCAAACTGTGGGACTGTAATGAGTACATTTAATGTTAATTCAAGATTGCCCTAATCCAGATGGACAGAGGTTTTACTCTGGTCAAATAAAAAATGAAATCTCATCAGATGAAGGATGGTAAGGTCAGAAGATTCAATTTTTGTGGCATATCAAATTTTTGTATGTCAATGGCAACCTTAATAGATGGTGATGAATAACAAAATGCAATTGTGTCACTATTAAGATAGTTTCAATTATGGTCTATTAGCCACATTGTGGAGGATGTGGGTTTGCTGCTTTTTTTCCTTCTTTTATTTTTTTTCTCCTTAAAACTACAGACTCTGCTTAAAAATTCTATAACTAGGTTGTAATGAAACTTATTTCAGTGTAAAAATTTTTATCAAATTGCTTCAGCCTCTTGATAATGTATAATTGTGTTTTAGGTACGAGAAGAAGAAATAGAAGAGCTGGATACCTTACTGAATGATTTCTGTGAACTTCCTGCTCCAGGAGGTGTGGAAAACAATTATGGAAAAATTAATATCCTCCTTCAAACATACATTAGCAGAGGGGAGATGGACAGCTTCTCCCTTATTTCAGATTCTGCATACGTTGCACAGGTAAAAATAGTATTTTTTACATATCTGTTGTCTTCTGCTGGTTGTAAACATTCTCCCAGATTTTTGCAATTATATAAGTAAGCCTTGACCTGCAACTTTTTTGTTCATGTTTGTGCTAATTTATTTGAAAATTAGAGCCTTGTATATGTGTGTGCATGTGTGATAGAATGCTTCAGTAAAAAATATTTTTAAAATGCTACCTTGGGAGTCTATTGCAGCTTTTTGTTAATTATGAGTGTCCTTTTGGTTTGTATTACCTCTGTAGACTTACTATATTTACTAGGTCTAACTATGATTGCCCAGAAATTATATTCTCATCTTCCTGGGTTTTCTTCTCAATATGCAAACCTGTTGTAATCTGTTTTCATGTTTTGTCGACTTTTCTGCTTCGTTCTGCAGCACATAACTGATGGTTTATTCACCTACCTTGGTTTACACAAGAAAGATGTGCCATTGCAATGTTGTTGCTATATGGAATCGTGCAAATTTACATCTCAGTCTATGAATTTGTTTCTTGGTGTGATTTGACACCTGCATGATTGATTGTTACACAGCACATTTAGCTACTACGTGGACTAAAAGGAGGATGTGGCACAGAGATCTAACAAGATGACTGTGACATGAGCTGCTTGCTCAGTCCATCTCAGAAAGAAGTGGTGTAGCTTGAAAGTTTAGAATTCTGGGTCCTTTTTTACAGTCAGCAGCATCTTGCATGGAATCATTTTAACTCATCCTAACAAAACTACTTTGGAAAGAACTGAAAAGTTGCATTTAGTTGGTGCGAAAGATGAGATTTAAATATTCAGCAGCAACATTTTCATACTAGCATAACCTTCTTCAGAAATGTTTGCATTTTGTAGCACGTATAGGTATAAATGAGATAATAGGTATAAATGAGAAAATTCTGCAGTTATTGTGCACATCGTAAAAATTGTGTTACTTGCGCAGCAAAATCATTTCCAGTATCTTCTTTTTATCTTTGCTTCCAAGGCAATTGCTTTTATTTGTCTGTCTTATTTATAGCATTTGTAGTGAGGCAACATGGTCTTCTCTGATTTTCACAAATTGTGCTTGTGGAACCAGTGCTACAAATTGTGAAGTTTTTTACTTGAATGGTGACTATTATGAAAATTATTCATCCTTTCTAAGTAATAGGAATGTGCTTCTTTAGTAACATTTGCTTCCTATCACAGCCAAATAATTTTCTAGTTTTTATTCCTGTTATAGCAGTGCCAGTAGGGAATGATTGTATTCTAGTCAAGAGGTCAATAACATAATTCCTAATCCAGGCATAGGACCAATAGGGGAAGGAAAATAAACACCACACAGCTCCATAACATGGATTGGAAAGTTTCTGAAAGGATTAACTTAGGTTTTCAGGAGAAGACTGACCTCATTCAAACTTACGTTAATAACTAGTTTTCTAAGTCCAAAGCAGATTTATACAGTTTGCTTATACAATAGTCTCAGAATATAGTAACATGTTAAAAAAAACATCACTCCTGTTATACTTCTGTGCAAATGTGAAATTCAGTGTGAAATGAGAGGCTATGGAAGCAGAACTGAAAAAAAATAGCACTTGAATTTCCCTGTAAAATAAGTTTGCAAGTCTATATCACATGGGGGGGTACAGTAAGTGAATTTGTTTCAGAAGAAATCAGAATGCAATAAATTTAGAGCTCCATAATGTTAGCAGAAAAACTTCTAGGGCTGACCTGACACTGCAGCTTTAATTGATTGCACATGTTTCTTTTCACAATTTCTGAAGGCAATCGTGAGGTAGTTCTGCCACTAGACAGCGATGGAAAAAAAATAGTCTTCAAACATGTTTGAAAGAAGTTTGAAAAGAAAAATCTATTGTTACGGTTCGTCAAAGATGAGTCTATGGGATCCTTTTCATTTTACAAAGAATACTTGAGAGAATTACAGCAGTTTTGCTTTTTTTCTTTCATTTCCAGAATGCAGCTCGTATTGTTCGAGCTCTTTTTGAGATTGCCCTTAGGAAACGTTGGCCTGCAATGACATATCGACTACTGAACCTCAGCAAAGTTATTGACAAGAGGCTGTGGGGCTGGGTGAGCCCTCTCAGGCAGTTCTCAGTGTTGCCACCATCCGTCCTCTCCAAGCTGGAAGAGAAGAATCTCACCATAGACAAGATGAAGGACATGAGGAAAGATGAAATAGGTGAGAAATCGGCGATGATGAGGCTCCATGAGGCCTTGAGCAACCAGGTCTAGTGGGAGGTGTCGCTGCCCACGGCAGGGAATGTTGGGTCAAGATGATCTGTAAGGTCCATTCCAACCCCTGAAATTGTAGGATTCTGTGATATGATCTGCTTCAACTATTAGAAACCAATGGGCAAGTCAGAACTAAATCTGAGCCATTCATTAATATACCCACTCTGGTCTGGAAGCCACATGCTGTACACTAATATGGTATTATGGTCTGTCCAAGAAGGTTTTTTCAGTCTCCACAGCTCATAACATGGCACAGCTCTAAGGATAAGATTAGCCCATGTCCTGGCAATGCCAGAACACAGATGGAATGCAGGTATATGTTGATAAGTCTTTACATGTATGTGTATATATACATATTTATGTTGACCTGTGCTTTCCTTCTTGCCTACATGACATAATCCACTCCTATAAACAGCATCTGTTTACTTTTGCCAATTGGCAAAATGTGGCCTCTTTTTTTTTCCTTTATGGAAATTCTATTAACGTGAAAAAGAACAAAACCAGATTACTGTATCCAGGTATACTATCAGTAAATGGCCTTCTTTTGAAACACTGCATTAATTTTCATTGAACATGGAGAATTCATTGTCACTGGTGTCATCGCAGCCAAACCTTAATGGAATTTTTTTAAGGATTTGACAGTTCCATAATGAGAAAATCCACAAGCCTCCTGATAGACATAATGACAATTTCTAGTAAGTGTGTATAAACTGTTGTGCATAAACTCCACACCAGCTGCTTGAAGTGGAAAAAAAAATTAACTGATAATGTATTTCTTTTTTCCTTAGTGGATTTTTTTATTTGGACTTTCTCTGCACCTGTTATTGCCAAGCTGTTGGGAAACAAACTGCTATTTTTTGAAAAATCTAATTTTAGGATGAAAGTGCAATTCATAGTCGCAGCTTAGAAGTTGTCATCTCTGACATCTCTGACTTAGCATTTTTCTCATTTGCAAGAGAACTAGATACCTAACTTAGGAGGCTGGAAAATGTTGAATAAATACGGAAAAATTTGCAGAATTAGAAGCTATATTTTTATTTAATCAGTTAAACCAAAGGACTATGACAAAATTTTAACAACTTACTTTAACTGTGCAATTTAATATATTGTCATTTCAAATGTATTAAAAATATCACATTTTATTTGAAGTGCTAGCATTACCACTTTTTTATTCAGAAGCATTTATAGCACTTTAATACACATCTGTTAATTTGTTGTGTATTTGTGAAATCTTTTAGTACTTAGTCTTCTTATCCCTTAATTCTGTTAGTGCTTTTTTATCTTCTTTTCTTTGGTATGCTTCTTTCTCCCTGTGTCCACCCTTGGAGAAGCAAGAAATTCTGTTTTAAAATACAAAACCAGTTTTGCTGTCTTCAATGTGGTGGAACTAGTAGTGAGAAAATGGAAATGTATTGATGTATACCTATAATTTATCTGGTTTGGTTTTCTATTAACTTAGTTTGAAAGTAGATGAGACTTTGACTGTGAAAGTAGGTCATTTTTGACTATACATATTGATATTTCATGTTCTTCAGCCTTATAAATACCAAAGCAAGTTGGTCTGTACATCTCTGTGAAGTATGATTACTTGGCACACTTCCTCCTGTCTAACCTCTCTGACCCCAGGGATGGGAAGGAAGTGCCTGCCTGGCAACCACCTTATTTTTATTTTTACTTCAAAGTCAGGTTGAAATGAGGAAAGGCACAACTTCCAAGTGCTGCCTTGTCCTCAGACTCCATCGCACTAGTTTCAGTCTTAGTGTTTCTTCCTTTTTAAATGTTACTGTCGCCTTGGAGGTAGAATGCCAAAGACAGGAGCTAACTGGCTAACTCCATCCATGGCTTGGCAGGAGGTAAGAGCATCAGATGGGTGGCAGCTCTCCCAGGGGATGAAGAGCATGTTACATGGACAGATCCTGGATTCCAGGGTACCACGAATTGGCCAACACCACTCTCTGTGCTATTGCAATGGAACCAGGGAGTTTCCAGGTGGCCAAGAAATCACTGTGTTATGTAAATTAAACAGTCCTTTTTTTCACAAGGCAGATGATAATCATTGTGGAATAAGCAAAATTTATTCTTTTTTTGTTAAACATACCTATTTTCTTGAAGAGTCAGATTTTATTCAGAAGGGTTTAATATTTCTTAAATATTACAGTTGTTGGTTTCTCATAATGTGATGATTTAAAAGAAAAAGGAGGGAGAAGGCTGGGAGAAAGAAAGTTTTATAATATTTTATAGAAGTTGAGAGAGGAACCTCATTTTCTCCTAGCACACAAGTGTACAAAACCTCAGTGCTGTCCTGTACAAACACAGCTCACCTCACACATGGTGATACAGAAAGTGATTTTTGGCATGAAAAAGTGTGTAAACTACCTAAGTTTATTGAGTCATAGCTTTGAATATTTGTCATCTACCTTTATTTAACATGATGACTGAAGTTTTGCCTCTAACTGCAAGAGCTACTCAGAGTATGGTATAATACTGCACGTATCACCAATGTGTACCAATAGACATGGTTTGTAATATTCCACTTGCTGGAGTTGCACTTACTTTACTAACTGCAAATTAAACTGATTAATTTTGTGTGGAAAATGTTGCATGAGGGATTTGCCTCTTAAGCAAGATCACCATTTGTTGTTTCAGAGTATTAACACCTGTGTGAGGCAGCATCTGCCAGTTTGTTAGATAAGAAAAACGGAAAAGGAAAAGTCAAGATCAATAGGAAAAAAATAGCAACTGCAAGATGCTCTGCTCCTAAATTTCTTGCAATTGCAAGGAAAAGTTTGTATCACCTTTTCAATTTGCACATAATGCAAATATAGGATTTCTTCTCCCTTTTTTTTTTGCTTTTAATTTTATTCAATGAGTGCACAGGAACCACAGAATGATATCAGGAAATACTAGTAGCCATTGGTATGGTATCTGTTAACCATCACAATTAAAATCTAAAATATGTTCTGCATAATTACATAAGGAATTTCAGTGAAAATGTGATCAATCAACTGTCTTTCCATAAATAAGCTCAAAGGTACAATATTTTTCAGGGGAAAAAAAAGAAATCACTGCTGCATACTTGGTCTTGTATTTAAAGTGAAGAGCAAGGGAACAGGTATTTGAGCTGTAAAACACATGCAGGACATTTTTCTTAATTAATGTAATCCGTTTACTGCCTTAGTTACCATGCTTGTGTTAGAAAATAAAAAACATTGCAGCACTTAGTTTGTGCTTTGTCTCAGTTACCCACTGGTACATTCTGAAAGATCAGAGCTGCTGTGAGATGTTTACTCATGTGCATTTTTAACCTATTAACTACCATTATTCAGTTTTATGAAAGGCATTCTGTCTGCTTTGAATCATAGAAGTTCAACTGTGTGCCCTTCATTAAGTAAAAAGTCAGTATTTCTGCTTTAAAAAAGAACTCTGTGGCTTGGTAAGAGCCTGGTCAAAAAGTCAGTAAAGGATAGGGAACTAGCTTGACATAATATGTTTTCAGTGTGAATTCTTAATAGTTATTTTAACCCCTTAGTTAAAACCAACAAGGGGGTTAATGCTGATTTTTCTAGGCTCTAAATTGCTAATTCAAGTTAAGTATTACAAAATATGCAGACATGCCAGGTCAAGAGAGTCAGGCATTTACACACCTAAGAGCAAAACAAGCAAGCGTTAATGCTTCTCTCGAAAAACCTGTTTGAAAGTCAGAGTTGTATTCTTTTTCTTGGAAATGCAAATCTCTTACCCCTAATGTTTTCCTGGCAGGTCATATGCTGCATCATGTGAAGATTGGGTTGAAGGTAAAGCAGTGTGTCCATCAAATACCTTCCATCATCATGGAAGCGACGATTCAGCCAATTACCCGCACGGTGCTCCGAGTTCGGCTGAGCATCTCTCCTGACTTCACGTGGAACGATCAGGTTCAAGCAAAAAAGAGGAGGGGGGAGGATGGGAAGCATTAATTTAGCTTCAGGAAAGGAAATGATCACACATAGCTGTTTGGATAAGACAAAAAATATTTATTGTAGCTAAAAAGCAAAGTTGCTAATGCAAGTGGAATGACGTCTTAGACTTTTGTAGAAGAAGGCAGGCAAATATTTTTTTTTATTTCTGTTTCTTTCTGTTAATTCTTACAGGATTGGGCTGTTTATCACATATTGAGGCAAATGCTTATACTGAATATTAACAGTACCCACACAGAGATTAGAATTCTATGCCCGAAAAGGAGAAGCAAGAAAAAGACACAAATGTCTCTCTGAACTATGAATGAGTGTCAAACACAGAAATAAAGCCTTGAAATGCAGCTCATGTATGCCAACTTCTGCTGCTCTTTATGACTTTACAAATGTGCATCCACAGCATCAGTGCCTTTTTTTCTGCTGGGACTTGTCTGAACAGAAGAACTGAGATATGTTTGGAATTATGTTCATCTGTGTTTTATGGGTGCAAATTGATATGGAAGGAGTTGCAGGAGTTGCACATTTAGATATACAAACAGCCTTTGGTTCGGAATCTGTTCGTTAGAAATAGATTTAAGATCAATCCAAATGAAATAGAAATGTCCACATGGGGGCATTGTATTGTTGCTGGTACTTCTGAAAGTTCCTACAGAAAAAAACATACCTCAATGGGCAAGTATATTTTTCGTTCCTTACACTGATGAGATTTATGCTTCAGAGAAATTATTCTGAAATGTCAATATGAAGTATCAGTTCATTTATTAAAAACAAACTAGAAAATCCCTTTGATTACAAATTTACTTTAATCACAAAGAAATTAAGACTTTTGTTGCAAAACATTTAAATTATTTTGGAATATATTTTTCCTGCCTAAAGGATTTTTTATTCTCTTCTGGAAGTTTCACCTAGTTATCTTGGTATAATAATCAAAATATAAAATGTTCAATTTTGTTTGCTACCTGGATGTATTGCAGAAATATTTGAAAGGTTTCCTAGCATGAATTATAACATAAAATATTTTTTGCTCCTTAGTTATGTGCAATACTGCAGAAGGAAAAAAAAAACCATTACTTTTTTAATTATTCAGTCTTTCTTTCATTTTACCTGTAATTTATTTTAAAAAATTACCTTTCTTCATATTAAACTATATCTGAATGCAAAGTAATTTCTCAATCCATTTTTAGATTTTTCTAAAAAAACCTCTTTTTTTCTATTTAATATCTTATATAAGTTGAGAAAGAGTCCACACAGAATTACATTGCTCTTTCTATTCTGAACTTCTAAAAAAACTTTGTCAGAAATCAGTTTTGTCCTATGACCCCTTTACACAGTTTTTCTAGTGGTTGCTTTGGGAACATTATGATTGTTTTATCAATTCAACTTACGGAGCTGTTTTTATGGGAATTTTTATATTGATACTCATAAAAACTTGGAAAACATTTTTTTCATCTTTTTATTTCTATAACACAGCTACTGATTTTTAGTTTCTTCAGTAAATGAAGCTTCTATCGCAGTAAATAAATAAAGCAGTTAAATTTTAATAGTCTCTAAAAATTAATAACTGTCTTAAATTCAAGCATTGACATTCTGAAACAGCTTCTCCATCATCACATTGTATTTTAGGAAGTTTCTCAGGTGTTGGCTGTAGAAACTTACAGATATAGCTCTAATTGGTGCAAAAACTAGTTGCTACAAAATTGATGGTGCAAAAACTAGTTGCTACAAAATTGATTCAAAGAATCCAAGTAATCAAATAAAACCAGACTGCTAAAAATTTAAATACTATACTTAACTGAAATACCCTGCTTGGCTAACATCTCATGGGGTTTAAGATTGTTCCTTTACCTGCATATTTAATTGTACAATGATCTCATCACAAATTTTGCACTTGCCATTACAGGAGAAAGAAAATATGTTTTGGTAGTTGTGAGATACGAACATCATCTTGATCCTTAATGGCTTCAGTTTTCAGTGCTGAGAGCCCTTAAATTCAGTCAAAGCATGTGAGCCATATCCCAGGGAAAAATTCTTACTCTGTTTTTAGGAGCAAAGGACTATAAACATAACCAGACAGAGCAATTAAGCCTTGCTGCAACCAGGAGGAGTCCAGAGAAATACACAATAAAGCAACTAGTATTCAATTAGCTGAGTCATATATCAAACGTGCAGTTTTAGGGCCATGGTTGCCCAAAACACAGGTAGATGTCAGTTCTTTTGAGCTCCCCAGAGTTCCTGAGAAGAGTTACTGGAGAGCATGTTGTGTGTCCTGGTCCCAGGTTTCTCTGCTTTCCCCATGCAGCTTTTGCACAGGACTGTCCACAATTAAGATGCTGTTACAGTTGCTGATAAAATTTCTAGGCTTTGAACTTTATCACCTTCATTAATTCTTCTTTCCTCTCTTAAATTCACCCAAATGCTGATGAAGTAATAATCTCACTGTAATTTTTCAAAATGTCACCTGCAGTGACCTGTGTCCTTTCAGTTTTGCTGCTTCAGTTCCCAGTGAAACTGCTAGTGAAATTCAAATGGAATGAAAATAAGTGACAGTGTCTTTACAGCTACTTGTCTGTTGTGCAATTGTCATTAAAAAAAGAAACAAAAGCACCTTAGTTCTATTCTTGTACATATTTTTGTCTTCAAAAACCAGTAGAGACTGTTCTCCAGCACACACAGTAACGAATTATGGTGAAAATAATGTGTGCTATGTGAACCTACACCAGATTCCTGTAGCATTAAAATAATCATTAGAAGCATCTATGCCCTTCATGGGTTTTCCTATTTAGTTTAGGAATAATTCCAACTTTTGTTTTCATCTTCTGGTTTTGTAACTTATCACAGTCCTCAGAAACACCAGAAAACTATGTTCACTTAATAGTATGTCTTCCATACTCCTTTACTAAGCATTTTTCTTATTTCTCTAGATATTTAAGGAAAATGCTTGTACATTGGCACAAGTTATTTATTCGAACAAAAAAACCCCTAAATAATCTTAACTGGGCATCCCAGCTAGCTATGAGTTGTGCATTGCAAAGTGAGGTACAGAACAAAGCAAACAAAAATCTAGGATGGAGAAAAGTGTTGCCAGATGGCACAGAAATCATCGAGAGACAGCTCTGTTTATGTTCCTCTGACTTCACCTGTAGCAATGGCTCGACCTACAGCCTTCTGAATCCACTTACTGTGTCCTTCTAGATGACAGAGGAAAAGAGAGAGGAGGAGAGAGGAATGTCACAATTCAGTGTCCAGTTTTTCCTGAGCGTTTTTGACAGAAAAATGAGACCATAGCAAAAGACAATCCTCTCTACAGAGTCCAAAGGCAGAAGTGCAAGGAGGAAAAAAGAGAAGGCATTTTTTCTTAGGAGTCCAGAGGAAACCCTGGGACTTCAGTCTGTTTATAAACAGCTGAGGCACTGGCTTCCTTTGCTTTTGTATCATGGCCATTTATGTTACCTTATGCAAATGGTTATTGAAGCATAATCTTTAAGCAGATTGTTTTAATTCAAAATGTTATATTGCTCTTACCTCTGATTTTTGTATTTCTGTATTCCTTTGTGAGCCTCTGTCATTTAGACATTATCCAATATACCTAGCAAACTTAGAGAACCTCGTTACAAATAAAACAAAGCTGTCTTTTCTACTCCTAAAGGTACACGGCACTGTTGGTGAGCCCTGGTGGATTTGGGTAGAAGACCCTACTAATGATCACATTTATCATTCAGAGTACTTCATCATTCAAAAAAAACAGGTAAGGGGTTTTATTCAGAATCTCACAGCAAGACAAAAGTAAAGTTAGTGAGATGCAGATTTGTAAGGTCAAAGAGTTTTTTGACCTGAGCAGATTTTCAAATCAGTACCACAACTTTCAGCTTCAGATGTACTTGATGAGCTTGGACTTCCACAGCAATGTTTTCTGATCTCAAGCATCCCTTTTCATCTTCCTTCTTTGCTGGGACAGTTATTTTCAGGTGAAAAAAGAAAGACCGTAATGGTTTTGTCTGGTAGATGAAAATTTGCAGAGCAAGCCTTGTTTTGATCCTCTGAAGACCATGGAAACAAAATCCATCCCCAGTGGTGATGTATTTTATAAAGATGAAGCATTTAGCTCATGGAGTTGCACACATACTTTATTGCTTTGTGTTAGTAATGCTTATGAAAATGAGGCAAACGATGATTTTTCGAGTTCCTGGTTTGTCTGTGCAGTAATTACTCTCTACATGTTTGCACTAGGTCATTACTAAAGAACCTCAACTGCTGGTGTTCACCATCCCAATTTTCGAACCTCTTCCTTCTCAATATTACATTCGAGCTGTGTCCGATAGGTGGTTAGGAGCAGAGGCTGTTTGTATCATAAACTTTCAACATTTGATCCTTCCAGAGAGACATCCACCCCATACAGGTAACTTCCACTTTGATCATTTTGCTTTAATTAATATCACTCATATTGATTTTCCTTATGGCAGTGAAATAAAACTTATTCTTGCTTCGTTGTAGAAAAGTATATGGAATTTCACTTTGTGATATTTCTTCTCTAGCTCTCCAAACTTTTCGGTTCCTGAACAAAATGCAGCTTGTTTCATCTCAGCTTTTTAGTTACTTCAGGTTCTCTATAAACCATAGAAAAACTGAAACTGTCATGCAAAACTGTGTAAATCTATGTGATGCAGTGTCTTATCTCAGTGCTTGTAAGCATTACATTTCTTCTGGACTGGCTGCAAATAATCTCAGAGTTTATTATAAATGGCATTCAGCAAATTAAAAGCAATGTTAAAGATTTCAAGAATATGAAACATTTCACTATTTTTGCTCAAATAAATTTGTCACGGCAAGCACCAAGCAGCACATTTCAACTCAGCACTGCTGATCAAGTCATGGCCTTGCCCTCCCCCTCCCTTTTTAACACTTGGCACAGAAGCATATGTTTGTGTTTTGCTTCCTTTTTTTTTTTTTCTGGATACATAAATTGCTTTATACATTCATTGGTCTTGATGTCATTGTAAAACCTTTCCACTGTAAATGCATTTGGCTCCTCCAGCAGTGTGTGAAGTGAGTGCCTTCAGAAATACTCCGTTCTCAGATGGTGTTGTCCTTTGGCATGCATAAATTCACATGTGTTTGTGAAGTGTTTAGCTATTGTTATACTGTACCTACGCTGTCTGGAAAAGCATGTGTAACCTTTTTATCTAATTGACTGATCACTGACTACTATTCAGAAGAAACAGAAAGATATTTACACATCACCAGTTATGGAGCCTCTAGGATTTATGGTAATTGATTTCAATTCCCATCTGGTTCCCACTCAACAATGAAGTACGTAGAGGCCCTGCTAGGCAAAAAAAACCCTGTCTTTCTCCTCAACAGAGCCCAAGAAATCACCATTTCAGTGGGAATGATAAAACAGCCATAAGGTACCAGTGAAAAGCATGTGAAGAATATTAGGCATCATTGCCTCAGTAGATTTTATGACTCCCATATCATACCTTAATGCGAAGCACCCTGAAAAGACAACGAGACCTCCAGCCACAAAAAAAAAAAAAAGCACAACCCCAACTTCAAAGCAAGCATCTGCATAGCAGAATCACTACAGTCTCCTTAATTTGGTAGGATTCCAAATGCAATCTCGTTATATATATCATCTTCCAAATTCCACAGTCCCTAATTGTTTGGAAAGCAGATGGCCCCAAGATATATTGAGAATCATATATTGAAAAGCTGTTTGTTTGTTTATTAAGATTATGTCTTGAATCACATGTTTAAAGGATTAGATGCAAAATTTAGTTGTACTCATCTGATTTGTATTACTCTGTCAACATAGAAACTCCAAAGAATCCTTCTTAGATTTTTTGCTTGAATTTGAAGTAGACTGTGCTATTCCCCTGCTCCCCATTCTGTTATCATAAGAACCTGAACATGCATATGATCTAATACAGTGAATGTAGAATTTACTACAAGTGGGTAAAAAGGAAACAGCAATAAGAAAAAGATTAATTTATGCAAAAAGCTGGTTCATGGATAAGAGTTTGCTCAAAACAGTACTTGCAGAGGTATTTCAGAGCTCTAAAAACAACTTTTCATTATTCCTCACTGAAGTGAACAGTTACCCAAATGCGGACTCTGCATCCTATGAGATATTAAGTAAAAGATATTCCAATGAAAGTTGATTTCCACTAAATAACTGGCTAATGTATTTATCTTCATAATAAGCTAAGTTATGTCATGGCATCTCTTGTCATGCACTTATGATCATTTTTTGGTTTTAGAGCTTTTGGATCTTCAGCCTTTGCCTGTCACGGCCTTGGGACGTCGGGAATATGAAGTCCTGTACAGATTCACACACTTCAACCCTATCCAGACACAGATATTTCATACCCTTTATCACACAGACTGTAATGTTCTTCTTGGAGCACCAACAGGCTCTGGGAAAACTGTGGCAGCTGAATTAGCCATCTTTAGAGTTTTTAACAAGTATCCCACATCAAAGGTTTGTAAAAGAGGTTTGCTAGAATCATTTTGTATAGGCATGTTTTCAGCAATACAAAAGTCTAGAAAAAGACTATGGGAAATTGAATTTTACTTTCTCCAATTTATATCTGTCTGGGTACAAAATGGTACTGCATTATGCACATTAAGTTTTTATTTCAACTTTTTATATTAACCAGTGTCCGGCTAGAGTGAAGTCTACAAACATGACATACAGACCTGCTGGATTTCCTCTTCTTCCTTATTTAACTGTATTTCCTGCTTTAAATCTCCTTCTACTAGCAACAGTACTGTTTTATAGCTATTAGTTCCCCTCTATGTGAATACAACTAGCTCAGTCTCTCATTTAAACCAATTAGCTGCAATTAATAGCAACAAGCCAATTTTCCATTCCAGCTTGCCCCTGTGTTTTACTCCTAAAACTGCCTGAAAGCTGAACAACTCAGCTTTTGGGGTTTTGCTTTCAAAGTCTATATATATAAAT
>NW_008676482.1:0-7710 GCF_000695815.1 Acanthisitta chloris
CGGGGAGGGATCGACAGCCCCGACCGAACCCAGCGCGGGGAGGGCTCCGTCCTCCTCTGAAACTACCCATTTCCCCGAGGGAGTGATCCCTCTTGCATCCCCTCAGGGCAGTCTCTCCCCTCGTGGCAGGAACACCTCTGCTCACCCCTGTTTTGTCAGCCCTTTTCCAGAATAAACTCCCTTTCTCCATTCTTTGTCCCTCTCCATCACCTCCTCGCAGGAATCTTATCACTCCTCAGGGAGCCTCTTCCCAAAAGGCTTTTGAGCAGGGATACCCCTTAAAATCCATATCTCCAGGTTTATGCAGTGAGGATGCCAAAGGGGGTGAAGCAAAAGGGCTGGAACACCACGGTACGTGTGGGGGGGAAAAAAAAGAGGATCCAAAGGAAAACTGCTCCTTTTGTCTCAGCCCTCACACCTGGGCAGCATCACATAACCTCCCCCGTTTCCACCAGCCTGAGCTCCCCTCGGTCACCTCTGGGCTCCACCTGAGCCTGCTGAGAGGCACAAGTGTCCCAGGCAGCAGTTCCTGGGATGTTCAGCACTCCTGGTGAGGCAAATCACGTTAATGGGCGAGACACGATGATAACTGTGGAGTATTTTTAGTGTGTAATTGCTGTGGGGATTCCATTGCCTCTGCTTTTCACGGAGCAGTGAGCGTGCACAGCCGAGCAGAGACAGAGCTCTGTGCCTTCCTTTACCTGCTTGGCCAGATGGGATCGTTGAACATGTCAGTGCACCCTGACAAATGTGCTGTGGTGCTGCAGGAAAAGCCCAGTCAGAGCTGGAGGGAAAGGGACTCTGCCACCAGTGCTTTCTGTCCTGGTCAGTCTGGTTGGGAAGATGCATTTTTTTCTCCATGACCACTCTAACAGGACCCACGTGAGGCCTCTCTGTGTCACTGGTTCAGCACTGTGAGTGCTCCCACAGTCATGGAGTTTGTTTTGGGGCAGAGAGAAAAACACCTGCAGACAGACCCTGATCCCCCTGTGGGAGCTGTGCTGGGACTCTGAAGAGAAGGAGTCTGAGACTGGGAGATTTTCTGGCAGGTGGGACGTGCTGGAGAGTGAGATAAGCTCCTTGGAGGAAGGGAAAAGCTGCTGAGGTTAGATTAGTCACAATATTGCAGTGCTAGACAGCGACTGGTGTTACTGTCGTGTGCCAGAGTAGGAGATTTCCATTGTTTTCAGTCACTCACACGTGAGAGGAATAGAGGAGAAACAAAGTGTGTGTACATTTCAGTGGGAGGAACACCCCAAACCATCCCAGCTCTAGGTTCTGCCATACTCTCATGTACTAGTGGTGTGACCTCCACAAAATCCATCCAGACAGCAGAGCTGGGAGTAAGGTGGGTTATTCTCCCATGCCCATGCCAGGAAGGACATCAGCAGAAGGGATTTGTAGTGTTTCACAGAGTTTGGGATGTATCTGCTCTCCAAAGGATCTTTGCACAGGGTGGGTAACCCCAGGCTGGAAATTCTTTGCCTCCAGCTCTCACATGCTCCTTCCAAGGCCTTCTGGGCTGGTTTGTCCCAGAGGAACATGTCACGGCAGCTCCCAGATGGAGAGTCCAGGTTTGATACAGCTGTGAGACAATCCATGCCAAGGGGTTGGGTTGGAATGAGGAGCTGACTGCTCTGGATGCTTCCACAGCAGGAGAGGCACAGGGCAAGGTGCAGAGCCACAGTTCCCTGGCTGTGGTCTGTGCTCTGCGGTGTGTCTGGTGACAGGTCCTTCCAGAGAGGATCCTGATCCATGTGGTTTTCTCTGGGAAATAACCTGAGTGACCACAGCCCATTTGGCTGTGACTTGCACGTTGTGCAGATGTCTCAGAACTCCTTCTTTAAGCCATTTTTCTGTGGAGACACCCCAGGCTGAGCAAAAAGGACATTTCCCATTCTATGCTTATCGATTTGCTTATTTGGAGCTCTTTGAATCGCATTGATTTGACAATCCAAAGCTAAAAACTCAGTTCTGAAATCTAGTGCCATAAAAGTGAGGGATGTGTCCTGCCCTGCCTCGGTACAGGCAAAGAAAAGAACTAGTAGCAAATACAATTCATTAATCATTGTGTTTAATTGCTTTCAGTTCCTGCCATTCAGGATCTAACTGTGTCACACAGTCTATAACATTACATGGCATGGAGTGCTGAGACAGCTTTTTACATGGAATTTTCACTGTTAGGGCTCAGCAAACCCCATGCAGTTTGCCTGGAATCTGCTGCAGGAGATGTTGTATAATACAATGACAGAATATCCATTATTTTTGTTCTGCATGTCACCAGCAAATGTCAGGCTGTGACTTCAGTCAGAGCTGTGGAGCAGCAACTACAAAGAAGTCTTGTACTACTTTACGGGAGACTTAAAACCAGCCCAGAATAACTTGGTGACACACATCAAGCTTGAAGGAATAAAATCCTTAACTTGTACCTAGGTTTGCACAGAAAACCAGTGTTTTCCTTTCATTAGTTTTCATTATTTTCATGATTTTTGAGCATTTTTGGAGCTGCTGTGCCTGCTTCTTCCTCTGCTGGAAGGACTCTGGGATAAGCTCCTTCCTGTGCAGTCCTTGTGCTTCTCTGTGCCCCACAGTTCCTCTCCACCATCCCTGCACTAAATAATCCCTGGCCTTTCAACCTTTCCCTGTAGGCCACGGACTGATCATTCTCCTGGGATCTCTTCCAACCTGTCCACATCCCCCTTGAGCTGATGGTGTTTAGCTGAAGCCTCAGCAGAGTGAGGTTAGGACAGATTCCTGTGTCTGCCAAGCAGATCTCCTGTTTGGTGCCTCCTTATCACCTTCCCTGCAGTTCTATGATCCTCATTCTGGGCTCGTGGATGGAATAACACCCTCCACTGCCATTCTGTTGCTATGTACAAAATGAACTGGCATTGAGCATTGCTGCCTGTCATCTCCTGGCTCATTTTCTCACTCAAACAGCCTTTCCTGGGGGGAAGTACCCCAATGCTGCCCCTCAGTGATGAACAGTGCTTGGGAGCTGAACACAGCCCTGAGTGGTTGTCCTGGATTTCTGAATCTCTAATGTCTCAGAAGGCTCATTATTAATAGCCAAAAATAGGTAGGTTTAAACACAGCTCTTCAGTGCTGGTTTAAAATTCAACCTCTCCAAAAACTGGTGCAGGAACACCGGGGGGAAAAAAAATAGGTGACAAATAGGCTGCTACAATGTTCTGTTTAGGATGGTACAGCTAGAGCTGTCACAAGGTGAGTTTATATAATCCCTACAAACCCTTACAAGGTGTTTCTCAGGGTTTGTCATGCTCAGCCCCAAAGGCCCCAGCAGCCTGGCTGAGAGCTGAGAGCAAACCAGTCCTGGGAATGAGTTATAGAAATGGTAGTTTGGGGATCAGTGGGTGCTGCAAGATCAGCAGTGAGGTTTTCCCTCTTGGAACAGAGGGTAAGGCTGCTGGGCAAAGCTCTCGTGGTGCTGGAAGTGACCAGCACAGAGCTGGAGCTGATTCTCACACGCAGCTATAACCCATGTCAGAACAGCTCTTGGGTAGGAACTGCAGGGACAGGACAAGGAGTGATGGGGAGAAATGGAAAGAGGGAAATTTAGGTCAGGTGTTAGGAGGTTTTTCCCTGTGAGGGTGGTGAGACACTGGCCCAGGTTGCCCAGGGAGGCTGTGGCTGCCCCAACCCTGGCAGTGTTTCATTCCCGGTTGAACTCTTGAGCAACCTGCTCTGGTGGGAGGTGTCCCTACCCAGGGCAGGGGCTGGGGCTGGGTGAGCTCTAAGCTCCATCCCAATCCCTTCACATACCATGAATCTCTGAATCTCTGGCTCCATATTTATTCCACATTTTGCATACAGTTTTATTTAAAACCTTTGGAAAGAACAAGTGTCAGGAGTTGTTTTTCTCCCAGACTATCGAGCAATAATTGGAGTTTCTATATTTGGGTGTCTACATTTGTATTTCAATCGTTTTTTCTAATTCCCCAAGTAAATTGGTTGGAATCCTAATCCTGCAAATCCCTGTGCCATGGATAACATAAACAATCCCAACTGCTGACACAGAGCACACAGACTTTGGGTTTTTCTGCCAGGAACATCACCTTGTCCCTCAAGTATCTCCATTGTTCCAGGGCAGACAACCACAAGGTCTAATTGTCTTGCTGGTTTGTGTTAATGGATCTCAGCTCTAATTGAGCAAACCCAGAGTAATTCCCACGTGCAGCCTCAGCCCTGGGTGACAATGTGAAATCTCCTGGGTGTGAAGAGGCGAAGAGGATGTGAACTCCCATCCTGCCTCCCACGGGGGGTGGGAGGGATCTGCCAGGCACTGATTCATTCCTCTCCCTGACAGCTTCATTCAGCACTCCCTGGTTGGCAGAGCTGCCAGCACAGCCCCTGGGGGAGGACTGGGATGCTCCCATCTCCCGAGCCTGAGGGGAATGGGAAGCATGGGCAGAGCAGCTGCACCACCAGGCAAGGAGAGACCTGACCTGGAAGGTGTGAGCTGGGCCAGCAACACTCTGCCCTGGGCAGCACCTCCTGCTCCCCTTGGTGCTGTGCTGGAGAGGCACAATTCCTACCACTTCGCCCATAACAATAGCTGGAATGGGAAAAATCTCTTCCGTTCCTCAAATTATTATCAGTTAAAATCATTGCTGTGTTAAGATCTCTGTCCCTGAGAGAAAGGGGATGTCTCTCTCCCCCTCAGGATGGTCCCACTGGCTCAAGGCTGACAGATCTGGGCAGAGCTCCACAGAATAGTGATTTGCAATGTTTAATCCCAATCAGAATATGAAGTTCTGACGTTTTCAATGTAGTATTTCAGAAGGAAAAGTCCTTTGTTCCAGGCCAGACTGGGAGCAGCCTGGGCTGGTGGGAGCTGTCCCTGCTCAGGGCAGGGTGGGACTGGATGGGCTTTAACCCTTCCAACCCAAACCATTCTGGGATTTCTGGTTTTATTCCCATTTTACTCTGTAAAATTACATTTAATCCATACATTGTGTCACCTTACTTTGATTTGCTATAATTTCACCATCATTTCCATGCTGAGCAAAATAAACATTGAATTGAAAAATCCAAATGCCTCTTGAACAATTTACTCTATTCCTTTTCCAACTGAGGGTTGGTTCAGTATGACAATCAGAGCATGAGCTGCTGTCAAGTCCAGCTGTGTGTGTCCCTAGGATGTCCCATGCCATTAAACTCCTCAGGGATGGTCTGTACAGTGTGGCAGGAGAATCTTCTTGTGACATCTACAGCAACTTATATCTTAGTTAGAACTGATTTATCCTTATCTATATCATTACTGTCAACAGAGAAGAGCTTTAAAATTATAATACATATCTCCTAGTACCATTTTACATCCTTTTTACATCCCATCAGAGCCACAAATGTCTAAATATTTGCCTGAGGCTTCAGTGGTTTTCTGCTACAGTAGCATCCTACCCTAAGCAAACATAAAACTATTCCCATTCAGGAGAAGCTCTGCCCAAACAAGGATGTTTTCCCTCTGTGCCAAGCAGAACTAATCAGAAAACTGAAACAAATTCATCTTGGCTTTTTCGTTTCTTCTGGATAAAAGTCTTGATTTGTTACAGAAAATGCTTTAGGAGTAAGAGAAAGGAGGAATTTTCATAGCTTTCTAGAGCACCACAAAGTTAAACTATCTAGAAAAACTTAGAAATATTAGTCTAGCTTAGTTTCACTCCTGTATCTCAGTGTAACTCCAGCTCACAGTGAGGTTAGGAAGATTCTAACATCAAGAATTCCAAGTACAGCTGATAAATGGAGCAGAATGAGGTGTATGAAAGGGTGAGTGGGTGGAAGTCTGGGAATACTCTGGCAAGAATTTGTCTCTACTCCTGGCAGCCTGGGCAGCCAGTCACTGCCCACCTGGGCATTTGGGAGATTCTCCTCAGGTCTGTGTGGCAGCTCTGGAAAAGCAGCTCCACACTCCAGCCACAGCAGCTTCTCTTCACTGAGGTTCAATCCAAGTGGGTCATGCCTGAAATGCCAAAGTTAACCTTCTCCACAAACCTGGCACTGGGAAGGACTCTGGCAAAGCAGCCTCAGATTCTCCTCGGGATGCTGATCCCAGGGGGATCCTGGTCCCAGAGGTAAAGGCAGTGTGTGCCCCCGAGGGCTGGGCAGAGCCTCCCCAGGCTGGACTGCAGCCACAGGGTCAGGGCACAGCTAGCAGGGCAAACAGAGGTGCCTGGAGACAACAAGGCATCACATCTTATTACCAATTCCCTGGGAAAGCCAACAGCCCTCTCTCCCCTCTCCAAAGGATGCTTTACTCTAATTACATCTCACTTTATTAGGCAGCTGAGGCAAAGAGCACAGTTGATGCTAATGAAGTGCTGCTGTGGTTGAGTCTGTCCCTATTTTTGGACCTGCACATCTCCAGCACTTTTGATTGGTGACAGAGGCTTTGGATGTCTCTGGCTTCTTCTGTGGGGGCTGCACAGGGAAAAGCAGTGACTCAGCGAGGCAGGACTGCAGAGCTGTTTACATGCTGGGAATGAGAGAGGCTGGGGGACAGCCAGAACACACACACAAAAGCTCTTTATGTGCTGCAAGGATTTTTCAGGTACTGGACAGCAGCATCGAGACTGGAAAAGCCTTTCTCAATATTCACTGGGTTTCTGTGTGGGGTTTGCCTGTTCTCCATCCCTCACCCAGGAGCAGCTCAGGAGGAACTAAAGGAATGTGTTTGAGAGGTTAGACAGGCACATCACAGCTGTGCCCTGGCCACTTCTCCTTACCCAAGGTGGTTTGTCACCTCCACCTCCTGCAGCAAAGCCCAAGGAGCTGCTCTGCCCAGGAAGCAGGATTTGGTGTTCCAGTTTTGATGGAAGAACCCCCAGGCCAGGGCTGGCCCCACACCCCTGGCGTGACACCAGCACTCAGCTGGGCATGCTCCCCCACACCCTTGGTGTGACACCAGCACTCAGCTGGGCATGCTGACTCCAGCCAGGGATCAGCACTCCTCCCTCCCTGCCCAACCTGCAGGGCTGTCCCTGGGCACACAGGTGACAGGACAGGGCAGCACGTGAGGCCATTTCTCCACACCAGGATCTACCAGACACTTGACTCCTATTTCCAAATCACTTCCTGACAGCACACTGGGAGACAAGGCCTCTCCTTCCAGTAAACAAGGTTTATCTTCCAGGGATCATTTAGACTCTTCTGACACAGGAATGAGGAATGTGTGAGGAACACCGTTTGTTGCTGCAACTTCCTCATTCCCAGAGGGAAGGAAGGGAATGACTGGAGCACTAGCACCTCCTGAGTTGTTTGCAGACTCTGCAATACCATGTGCTGATACAAACTATGCTGATTGTGCCTGTGGTTTGGGGCTTTTCCCATCTCAGTGTTCCCAGGTTCAATTTTTTAAACTTTTGAAGCATATTGGACTCACATTTTTCCTAGGTGACATAAGCAAACTTCCCTTAGCACCAGCAGAGAGGTGTGTGCAACCCTTCTTTATCTTTTCAGAGCTGATTTGTGTAACCAGACCAGTCCCACCACAGCAGGAAAATCTCCCATCAACTTCCAAAACCTCTGCCCATACCCTTTATCCAAAAAATCATGTCCAGCAGGAGATGTAACTCATCACAGATGGAGTTCCAATGACAGGGAAAAATAAAGAACACAGGGGAGAACTCAGCACAGAGCAACAGGCTCCAGCAGCCTAGAGCTGTGCACAGGGACAGTGGCTCACTGCCTCCC
>NW_008676482.1:7782-12762 GCF_000695815.1 Acanthisitta chloris
CACCACTGCCATGGGCAGGGACACCTCCCACCAGCCCAGGGTGCTCCAAGCCCCATCCAACCTGGCCTGGAACACTCCCAGGGTTGGAGCAGCCACAGCTGCTCTGGGCAACCTGTGCCAGTGCCTCAGCACCTCACAGGGAAGAATTTCTTCCCAATATCCAATGTAAATCTACCTTCCTTCAGCTTAAAGCCATTCCCCTTGGCCTGTCCCTCCAGCTTCTTGTTCCACATCCCTCTGCAGCTCTCCTGGAGCCTTCAGGCACTGGAAGAGGCTCTAAGGTCTCCCTGGAGACTGCTCACACCATCCTGGTGGTTGGTGCATCTGGATACAGCAGGAAGTAACAGCCCTGGTCCCTTCCCTTCTTCCTCCTGAATTAGCAGGCTGGGAGAGCTGGGGGTGTCCAGCCTGGAGAAGAGAACCCAGTCAGGTGTTCTGCAGGTGTCCAAGGCATTTCACTGCCTCTGGAGCAAAGCCCTTTCCCAACCAGCATGGCTGGTACGTGACACATAGGCTTCCACCCCACAGGGGCTTGGATCGCTCCCTTTCCTAGCTTCTTTCCATGAACTGATGAAATCTGTTCCTCAAGTGTGACCCACTGGCTCCTGTCAGCTCAGAAGCACTGGGCAGGCAGATGGTGCACTTATGTAAGCCTTGAGTCCTGCCTAAGTCTGGCTGGGAAAGAGCTCAAGTGTGCCAGAGCTGGAAATGTCCCTGGTTGTTGTCAGAGCAGAGCTCCCCAAGCACCTCTGCCAGATCTCTGCTAACTCTAACAGATAAAGGAAACACACAGGACTAACCTTCTCAACTCCCTTTCAGCAAGTATTTGAGACAAGAAAAATTACTGAGACTCCCTAAGTGTCCCAGGATAGAAAAACACTTCTCTTTCCCACAAACAGCTTGTTTTTTCATCCATTGCCACCCCTACAGGATCACAGATTATGTGTTTCCCTTCTGGTCACAGCAGGTGGGATTCCTCCAACTAGGAGCATTCCAGCCCACCAGGATAAACAAGGGACATACATTCCCAATTTTGTTATGGCTCCAGGAATAAATTACCCTACAAAACTCTAGAGCATTCCCAGTGTTTCCACCTGAAAATCCAAGGCTCATCTCCTGAAATGCCTCCAGAAAGTTGTGTTTTGCTGAGATTCATGTGGTGGTTCATGGATCAAAGCTGTTTGGCAAACACCATCTCAACAGGTGTACACAAGGTGTGACAAGGAGGGACCTGCAGGGGTTTGTTACCCAGAGCTGATTCCCCACAGGAGACACCTGGAAGAGGTTCCAGCACAGCATGGGTAGGGAGAAACCTGCTGGCACAGCCCTTGGGCTGGGTTTGGTCTGCACTGCCCAGCACTTACCTGCTACTCCCAAAACAAAACCCAGCCAGGATCCCTCCCGGACTCATTCCAAGTTAGGAAGCTGAATTCCTCTAAAAATCCAACAACCACCACAAACCCAAACCAAAGAACCAACCAACCCTAACTCCTACACCCCAAACTCTAGCCATTACACTCAGAATTCCATGCCACATTATTCCATCAGTCCAACCATGCCTCGTACAACAGGTCTGTCACAGGCTGCAATGAAGACACACCAGAAATCCTCAGGGTTTATTTTTCCCTTGGAATTTAATGTGGTGCTTTCTGAAGAGTTAGAACACCAACTTGTGGGGATAGACTCCGTTGGAGAGACAGAACGTGGAGCGCAGGTACCCACGGAGCTGAGGCACCTTCCTGATCCGGGCCAGGATCTGGGAATCCACTGCCTTCTGGTCTGCCTTGCGCTGCTCCGTCAGCTCATACTTCTGCAAAGCACAGAGTGTCAGGTTAACATCCTTCTCTGGAGCTGAGAAAATCCAGGGCACACCCTGAGCTAGGGCATTTTCAAGAGACCTTTCCTCCACTGGCTCTGGACAAGGGGAAGGTGGTGAGAGAAGAGAGGGGACAGAGCACTGAGCCACCTCCTGGCCTGTGTCACACTCCTGGCAGGATCCAGCAGGAAAGGTGTTCCTCAGGCAAAAGCAAAGCCATTGAGCTGGAGTAATCACTCCTGCTGAGGCACAGAGAATCACCCCCAAATTTAACAGGGTTTGCCTCAATGCTATTGTACTAATCCACTTTCATAGCATCACTTTATCGACTTAAAATCCAACTGTTTTTCCCTGCTTTTCCCGCCTTGGAGCCTGGCCTGGAGTCCCCAGGGCACTGCCAAAGAATGAACCATGCTCCTTACTTCTTTTTCAGTGTCAAAGATTTCTCCTTCCTGGTGCTTGGGCTTCCTCAGCCTCTTCTTCTTGAAGTAGGAGTCGGTGAGATGTTTGGGAATTCTCACTCCCGTGAGATCCACCTTTGTGGATGTGGCAATGACAAACTTCTGATGGGCCCTACGCAGGGGGACACGGTTGACAACCAGAGGGCCTAGAGGCAGAGGAACATCATCAGCCTTCCTGGCAGTGTAGGAGGTGACTTGTTTGTTCAGAGCTGCCTCCAGCTAAAGGCTTAGCACAAAGCTCTTCCCCACAGGCTCTAGAAATGCCAAAATGCCTCCTGATCTCTTCCAGGCAGATACCGCAGCTTAATCATCTTCCCTCCACCCCCTTGGAAAGCTACAGAATGTGATTCCACGTTGTAACACATGATGTGCCAAAACCACCCACAGGCAGATCTGTCACACCACTGACCCCAGGGCTGAACTTCAAAACTCACTCCAGACTCCCCAGGACCCCAAACCAAACCAAAGTCACACCGGGGTATAGCTGTACCTGTCACAAGCAGAAGACCAGTATCAAGCTGCTTCAGGAAGACAACCCGCTGCAAGGAAATGAGAAGTGACATCAGCCTCCAGGTCCAGCACTGTGACACCAAACTGGGACTGTGCCCACACTGGGGCTCTGGTACAGGCACTGCAGGTGCACCCAGGTGTGGGTGTAGAGGTGCAACTGAGGAGCTGCCACCCCATGAGCCAACCTACAGCACTTCCATGGGCACAGCTCTGCCAGGTACCTCCTCTATGGGGAGTGTGACTCTCCCAAGGCTGAGCAAAGCCAACCAGTGGGATTGCAATCCTATGCAATTCCAACTGTCCCATCAGCCCAATTCCTTGTATGACTTCAAGGCAGGACTTAAACCCCAGAAGGACCTCACATGGTCAGAACAATCCACCCTCAAGCTGTGTTTTACTCCTTCTGGTCAAGTTTTCTTCCTCTGAACTGAATTTCCTTACACAATATGACATCAAAGCCAAAAAATTCAAGAAACTAAAAGATATCAGGTAAGACGGTTAGTGACCATCATTAAGCTGAGTAACACAATGTGGTTACATTCCATCAACTGTTGCCTTGCTAATTAGAGTAAGAATTAAAATGCAACTCTTCCTTTGCAATAGCTACTCCTCCCCCAAGTCTGCAGGGAAGAGACATGTCCATAGATAGAACCACTGAATTGTGCAATCTGGTTTGGGTTGGAACGGATTTTAGGAATCATCTTGTTCCAGCTCCTGCCATGGGCAGGGACACCTTCCCCCAGCAGTAGAGACAGGCACTGGGTCTGCTCTGAGGAGCAGAGGAGTCTGTGGGCCTGTCCTGACTCCTTCAATTCTGTCTGAGCACCTCCACTAGCCTGTGTTACTTCCAGCTCTGTGCACAACATCAGATGTTAATTCAAGAAACATTTAATGTCTGCTTCCCCTGAATGGCTGGGCAAGGAAACCATCTGCTCAGCAGCCCCAGATCTGCAACCAGTGGCTGAGCCCATGGAACCAGCTGGCAAACTGAGGCTGTGTCAGCACCTGGAGGTGCCAGGGAGGCAGGAGCAGCTCACCTTGCCCCTGTGGCGCCCGGTGAGCAGGATGAGCACAGTCCCAGGGGTGATGGAGGCTCTCAGCCGCCGCTTGTGCTCGCAGAACGGCTTCTTGCCGTGGCTCAGCAGCTTCCGCGGGACGTCCTCGGTGGGGTAGTACCTGGGCTGCAAGGAGAGGGGCAGGAGGTTGTACCACCTGCATTCCACAGAACCAACCCGCTTGGGAAGGAGCTCTGGGATCATCGAGTCCAACCTGTGAGCTAACACCACCATAGCAACTAGGCCACGGCGCTCAGTGCCATGTGCAGTCTCTCCCTGGACACCTCCAGGGGTGGTGACTCCACCAGCAACCTGAGCAGCTCCAGTGCCTGACAGCCTTTTCCATGGAGAAACTGCTCCTGATGTCCAAGCTGAACCTCACCTGGCACAGCTTGACACTGTGTCCTCTCATCCTGGGAGAAGAGTCTGACCCCACCTGGCTGCACCTCCTGCCAGGGAGATTCCACAGAGCAGAAAACTCTCACCAAACTTCTGCCTTTCCCAACAAATACTATTTCCCTAAAGATGACCTTTCTGAAGGGTTTGTTTCTGCTGCAGCCTGGGAACACACTGAGTTGTTGTTCCCTGGACAATTACACACAGGGAAAGCTGAGGCCAAGTCTGTATTTCTGGGTGTGCTCCCACCTCAGCACAGCAATACACAGTCAAGCAGGCTGGAAAAGACCTCTGAGATCATCAAATCCAACCCATGACCTAACACCAGGTCAACTACACCACGGCACAGAACCTCTCTGGCCTACAGCCATTCCACAAAATCCCACCATCTCCCAAGAACTGGGTCTGTACCTCAAGGAGACAACTCCCAACAGTTCACTGAAGCATGGCACAGGCTGAGGCCCCTACACTGTCCCCACTCCAAAGCCATCCAGCCCAGCACCAACCCCTGAGCATCCCAGTGCTTTTCCATACCATTTTCCGGATTTTCACCACCCGGCTGCCTCCATTCTTGTCTCCCCCCACTGGTTTGGTGATGGTTGCACGTGGCTTTTCCTTCTTCTTCTTCTCTATCTGCAGGCAAAGAGTAGGGAGAGCTTATGGCATTTCAAACCAAAGACCCCAAGGCAGGTGATCATTCCCAAACCCAAGGCCCAAGGGCTGGTTATCATTCCCAAACCAA
>NW_008676482.1:12891-13593 GCF_000695815.1 Acanthisitta chloris
TTCCTGCCCCACCTTGGTCTCCGGAGCCGTGTACTTGCGCTTGTACAGAGCCTTCCTGGCGTACATGGCGGAGCGGGAGTACCTCCCAATGCCCCGGGCCAGCACGGGGTTGCGGCTCGCATGGTACTTCTTCACCCTCTTCTTCTTGTCCCCTGCTGCCTTCTGGCTTGGCTTCTGCTCTGCTGGTTTCTTCTCACCTGCCTTCTTGGCTGGTTTCTTCTCAGCAGGTGCCTTCTCACCCGCCATCTGCGGGCACAGGAACTGCAGTTAGTGCTAATTACAGACAAGCTGGAGTCACACAGACAAAACACCTCAAACTGGCACCTTTATGCTGCTGCCACAGCTGTCAGTCATAGAACAGTTTGGGTTAGAAAGTGCTTTTTAAGGTCATCGAGTCCAATCACCCTGCGATGAACAGGGACAATACCATGAAGAGACCAGTAAGGTGCCTGGGCAGGTATCAAAACCAAACCAACTTCAAGTAAGATAAATAGATCCTCTGGGGGTTCTACTGCATGTGTTTACCACCTGAACTATCTGGCATAGCTTTGCACTGGCACATCTCTGGTGGGCACCTAGTGTCCACCCAGGGTCAATCCACCACACAGCTCTCAGGTTCAAACCAATGCCAGAACGTCTACATAGCTGATCTGTCCCTTGGTGCCACTGGTGCCACCTCTCTCGGTCCTGCCTGACCCAGCA
>NW_008676483.1:0-12492 GCF_000695815.1 Acanthisitta chloris
GGGACGAGCGGGTCGGGAAGGGGGTGACAGCCTCATGGACCGAAATGCAGAGGTTGACAGTGATAAAAACCGGGGCGATCTCTTAGGTGAGGGTAGCTGGTCTCAGTGCCCACCGGGATGCTCCGCGGCACCGAGTTATCAGATCGGCCGTGGGCGCATTCCCTGACGGGCTACAGCAAGCCTTGAAAAGGCAGTGAAGTTGGAGCAGAGTATGTGCAGGGGACACGGTTTTCTAAACTTCAGTCGGTCCTGTGAATCATCATTTTGTTCTTTCTCCTACCCTTTGTGTGAGAGAGAAGGAGAAGCCTCGCTGGCTCGCACAGCTACTGATTTTGCCAATAATCCCAAAAG
Source organism: Acanthisitta chloris (assembly GCF_000695815.1). Lineage (NCBI taxonomy): Eukaryota > Metazoa > Chordata > Aves > Passeriformes > Acanthisittidae > Acanthisitta > Acanthisitta chloris. Next base: position 352 of record NW_008676483.1, read on the forward strand.
ATCGAAGTCCCGGTTGGTTTGAGACTAAACCTGGCGGGGGCTGGAAGGAGGTCTGGGATTCTTCTCTTTGTTTTTGCTTTAGGCGTGCAGAAAAGTGCAGGGTCCCTACCTGCTCTCCCTTCTGTGGAGGTGGGCTGTCTCTCTCCTTGCTTCCCCTGAAACCTAACAGAGCAGGGCCCATGTGAAATCTGCCCTCCTCCAAGTCGTGCTCTGTGAGCTTATCACGGTGCTAATATTTATCTCCTCCTCCTTCCCTCTTGTTCTCCCTTCCCCCAGATGCTGTTCATTGCTTGCAGACACAGCGTGCAGGATGGTGGGATGCTAATCATAAATTGACCTTTGGAGCACTTTGGTGCCTTGGACTAATGATAAAGTGACCTTTGGAGCACTTTGGTGCCTTGGCAGGGTTGTTAATTCCAAAAGAGCACAGGAGAGTTTGGTCTGAACCCTTAATAGCCCCAGCTCAAAATGTTTGAGAGATGGTGTAAATCCAGAAAGAATGGATGCTCTTATTAATGATTTTGCAACTCCAGAGTACCTCTGTGCATCAGTCAAGCATTAGTCTTATCTGAAGGAGTCATTTCTAAACCTTAGTTTGTTTCTGGGAGTCCTCTGCTTGACCTTTGCTCATCAGTTTTCCCCCAGCTCAGCAGTGTTATTAAATGGGCCCAACACAAAGCAGAGAGATGATGGTATCGCATCACCTTGATGTCTGTAGCTGGAAGCAGAGTTAATCTATTTGATTTGCAAATCTGTATTTGAAGGTATCTCAGTGTCCTTTAAGTGTGAAATTATGTATATGTGTATCTCTTTGTATGCAAATACTTTTATATACCTATGAGTATGGTGTATATGCAACAAATGTAGAGTTCATATCACAGAATCACAGAGTAATCGGAGTTGGAAGGGACCTTCTTGGATGATACTTGCTGACTTGTGTAAAAAAAATTATGAAGACAGTGATATTAAATTGCAGCATATCTTAAGTAGATCGAATATTTTGTTTTGAAGATGCTAATCTGATTTTTTGAGGGGGACACAATAACTTCGTTTTTTTGGTGTGGATATTATTCATGCTTGTAGTGATTACTGTACTTCTACTCTAAGCAGAAGAGAAACAGTTCACAGTGTCTATGGAGGATTTTCTCCTACTGAAGTGGTGTGTAAGGGTGACAATTCAGACTATACAGCCTCAGGCAGGTGGTAGTATAAGCTTAAATATGACATAAGGAAATGCACATTTGAATAAATCTATTAAATACAATGTAAAATGGATTATATTTTATAGAAAATAGCATAAAAATTCAAATGAGTGTGATGGTTGAAAGGTATGAATATGTGTGTATATATCCATAGCTAATTGGATTCTTGTGACTGAATATCTAAATTAATGCAAGTTTTATTCACCAAGTGAAACATTAAAGGTTTGTATTTTTTTCCTTTATGTCTATCTCCAAGTCCAAACTTTAATGAATTACACTAGAGCTGTCATAATGTAGGTGAAGACATCAGTTTTCAGGGATAAAAATGTCTGGTAGCAAATTAATATTTTTAACTTCCAAAAAATACTGAAGGGAGGGAAGAGAGCAATGGGTTCTGGAAACTAAGGCTAAGATAATTTTTAAATATGTCGATAGAATTTTATCTCTTGCTGGTTATGTTTCATTCTTACACACTGGAAGTTACTGGGGTGGGGTTTTTTTTGGTCGTAGTAGTCTATATTCTTTGAATATTTCGATGTCTTCTGAAAAGTAGATTGATTAGAACTTGGAGAGCTGAGGTGACTTAATACTGATTTTAGTGCTAGGCTTGGGCAATAAAACTAATTCTAACCTCTAGGCTGGTAGCCAATTCATTACAGAAATTCTTCCAATGCAGCTTTTATTCTGCCTTGTTTTGTGACTGAGGGAGTCCTGGCTGGGAATCAAATGGAAGATACTTCAATAGTGTATTTTCATTTTATTGAAAAAACCCACAACAACAGGCTTTGATTTGGGGTGACCTTTCTGGTAGACTTTAGTTTTTCAAGAATTTACTTTTCAAAAACCCAAACAGTAAATCTTCTTCTGATTGTAAAACAGGAAAACTTTATTATTTATTTTTTTAACAAGGTATAACATGTTTACTTCTGACTTAATGTGGCTATGTCTTGCTTTAAGTGTTTGTTACCCTGTCTACTCCCCACATAGCTGCAGATTGTATTCATAGTATGTGTGAGTACTGTCTCCAGTCACAGAGGATGAACAAACATCCATTCTGAGCCGTGCAGTCAGGACTTGGAGCTATTTTCCCATCAGTAAGTGATTCTGTTCAGAAAAGGTGATCTGAAGTCAAAGATGCCTTGATGGAAATACATGGCAAGAAATACTGTAGAATTAGTCCTTTTTTTTTTCCAGTGATACCTGATCATTAAGATTTTTTACCTGCTTTTCACCGTAATCCTTAAGTGCTTGTCTACCATTGGATTTACATCGGATTGGATTTCTGTATATATTCTGACAGTCCAGTATTTTCAAGTAGACCTCATTGTTCTGATACTTTTATGTTGTTAAAGTAGCTTCCTTTGATGTAAGGTCAGATAGTCAGCTGAGGAGCTTTATGTCTCTCTGTTGTTGTTGGATTCTGCCATCTGGGACTATTGTGGTTTCTGCCATGGAGCTATCAAGCGATGAAGAGACATCCAGCCAGCTAGACCACTTAGCCTATTTCCTTACTTTTGTTAAGCATGAACTGTACATAAAGCATTTCTCCAGTGTCTTGAAATTTTAAATAGGTATGAAAGGCTATGTAGTAGACAAGCTCACTCGCATACATGAGATCTTCATTGAGGTATCACACTGTCTGTGAAACTTAGAAACTGTAGTAATGAGGGATGACTGTAATTAAAACATCTTTATAAAATCTGTTTGCCTGCAGCCTAAATACGCCTTTCTTTTCAATGCTTTGGCATTTCTGTGCTGTTTGATATTTTGCTTTTCTCTAATGCTACATAAAGGAAATACCTCGTTCTTGCAGCCATTACATATGACCTGTTTGACCCTCCTTTGAAATAAATTTGATTGTAATGTGGTGTGCTGTTCAGATCAGAATAGGTCATTTGTATAGCGTGGAACAGGACTGTGCTGCCTTTGTTCTTTTGGAATCTTTCATACTTGTGTCACATTAAAATTCATATGACACAATTTTATACTGCGCTGGCTGTGCTCATAGGCTGAAACTTTCTTGTAGCAGATTGGAATCCCTTTGTTGGCTCCTAATAAACTAAGCTGCAAGGATTTCATGCCTTGTTGAAGTGCTGTTTCTTAGAAGAAAAACAATTTGATGTCACATTAGGAAGTCTAATTAAAAATGAGCGTTGTGTCACTTTGGTAGTCTTGTTTTGACCCATATCAACCTTCGAAGTCATAATCTTATTGTTTGTTTGTTTTAATCTTTTTTTTTTTTTTCTCTTTTTTTTTTTTTTTTTTTAAGGCATGCCTTGGCTATAGAACAAAAGAATCCTATCTAATGGAAATTTTCACTCAGTTAGTGAATAATTACTGATTTTTTTGTGTTTCCACATACTGAGTAGAATTATTTTCTGAGTGGTTCAGTTTATGCTCTAATACTGCTATCCAAAGAGAAAATTGCACCTGCCAGTCAGTCTTGATTGAGTAATAAATAACAGCTTGCTCTTAGTCACCAAATGAAGAGTTTTACCATATAACCCCCACTATTTTTAACCATACTTTTGGATCATTACAGGTACCTTATCTGGAAATGAACATAGTGCTTGTGCATCTGCTGTTAACCCTGTCTTCAATCAGTCAGCACGTACAATACTATGAATATGAAGCTCCGATTGCAGCTTGGTTCCTCTTGATATAATGCACCGTGTCTTACAAAATCCTAACATAATGTGTGTATATTTAGGATGAAGAAAGCAAAGGGACCTGCAAAATGTCCTGGGTTTGAGATTGCATTGATTGATCGCACTGGCTCTGTAAGTGGGTCATGATGAATACAGAGGACAAAGTAAAGGTTCTTCTATTTCTTTGAGTTGCCATAGCGTATTCTAAGAAACAAACAAACGTGAAAAAGTACAATCAAGTAGTGCAGCCTGGAGTGGATATCCTTTCCATAGATTATTTTATATTATTATCTGTGGGAAGTCTGCTCAGCCTGTTTGAAAGCACTGAGATTGCCTTTTATATAACTGCATCCTAACAGATGATGTAAACTATGAATTATGTTTCAGAGCATGAAAATAATTCAAATGAAACTATAAAACCTTAATTCCGATTTATAATGAATTTATTTTAATTTTTATAAAGCTCCAGACAGACAGGATTTAGATGCCGGGTTCCTTCCATGTAAAGGAGTTTCTTTAGTTCCAGACAACCTGAGATACGGAATTGAAAGGATTTCACTGTAATCCATTAAAGAAGCTAGTCACATTCACTACTTAATACTGAAAGTATCTTTTAAAATACTAATAATTACTGCTTTCAGTACTTCTTGATGCAGGTACCAGAATGGATTTGAAGAAATAACAGGAAGATACATGAGTTTCCAATCTGGTCATTATGGAAAGAACAATCATTTGTGTTGCTGACCAGTTACTATTGATTAAGCGTATTGTCCAGGAAATTGAAAGAAATATCTTGCAGCCACAGTAAGCAAAGACAAAAAGTGCAACAGCTTTCAATGCTAATGTTTATGTTTGAAGAAACTTGTGAGTCAGGCTTCTGGTAAATACTGTGGAGTTACTATGTTTCCCAGTTGATTTTCTTGATGTACTTTTCTGCTTCTTAATTCTTAAGAGATTTGATAGCCAAAGGTCTAGTAATTTTGTAATGGATGGCACTTACTTAAAGGGGCAAATAGTTCTCTTTCGTAGATAGCATATCACATTCATGTTATCAGTGGATTATAGATGCTTCTATTTTTACTCTTGTGTGTAATACCATTAGCCTCAGTGAGATTACACCTTAGCTGTATAAAGACTGCACAAAGAAGTGTTTGTAGACTCACTCTCACTTGCATATTGTGAGTCGGTAAAATCTTGTTGTGAGTTTATTTGTGTCTCTTGTAAGGTGGTGGCCTTCTGTTTTTTCATTTAGGAGTGTGTTATTTTTGTCCCATGATGGCCGCGAAAGACCCGACGAAAAGACCCAATGGAAAGACCCTGAAGTCAGTTCAAAGAACCCATTAACTTTGGTGGCTTTGGTTCAGAGTCCATGTGGGAACATTAGTTGCATGCACAGAACATGAATATCCTTCTTGTAAAATGCCCTTCAAATCCTACTCAAAGGAATTGTCCTCTCTCAAATCAGTAATTATAGAAGAAACATTCTCTGTGAATCCTTGAAGTACACAAGGAATTATTCATGTAATTCCAGTAGTGAGTTTTCTTCCTAGTTTTTTAGGAATAATCTCTGTTCGAATCATTCATTCAGATTTTTGCAAGCAGTGCAAAATGCTTTATAGCTGTTGCCTGGCAACAACATTCAGGCAACAGCACATGTGAGTCAGTTGTTAGTTATACATTTCTATATGTGACTGTATAGAGAATACATTTTAGATAGATAGGTACTAATGAGACATTTCAAAAAAAGCGTGCTATGAGATGCTCATTGTTAAAAAATAAAAATAAAATATTAAAACAAAGGTTTTGAGGGCTGCATTACTATGGAAAGTTTGTCTTTTGTTTTAGGTTGTGTGAAAGATCAGCTAGTGGAACAGCTTTTCACAACTGTCATGATGTAGTAATATACTTTTATGAGGTCACAGAGACCAATGTAAAATAATTCTCTTTGTTGAAGGTGAGAAATACTTTCATATGTATGGATGCTGAATTATATCCCTCTCCATTCTTTACATTAATAATATATTATTGAAGAAAAATATGGGTATTTTGCTCAGTGCTGTAGCCTTTCGTATCTGTTATATTTAAAATAATAATTGTAAATAGTGAGCTGCATTTTGTGTTTTTAATCTTTTTAAATTGCAGTGCAGCCCTAACATTCAAAAAGATCATGGATCTATGATTGTTTGGTTGAATTTTTTTTTCTTAGATGAAATACATACTTCAACTCTAAATACTATGAAATTCTTGAAGAAAGTCAACAAAGGTAAACAATGAAACCTTGCAATTCTGTGGAGAAAGCTAAAAATTGCAGACTTAGAAGAGCTGAGGGAGAGTGGAGTGTGTGCAGTATTTGTATCTCGACACTCGTGTCACAGAAATGCTTGCTTTTGATTAATATTTTTTTATTATCCAGAATACATACCCACGCATCATGTCTGAGAAGAATATTTGTGGTTGTTTAGCATGGCTTGTAGATCACTATAGCTGAAAACCTGGTCCAAGTCAAGAGATTTCCAAACAGTGACATTTTCAGCTGATATGAGAATGGAATCTACTGACTCCAGAAGTACTCTTAGTGACTAGGATAGCATAGCTTTCTTGGAAAGCTGGGACTAAAACTGAAGAATTTTGAAGATGAATGTTAATTTTGAAGTCTACTTAGAGGTTAAGGAAAAAAAATGCAGTCTGTAGCTAGTAATGAAATATACTTCTTTTCAGTGATTCCGCTGCAAAGTAAGTCTTCCAGATATTGCAGCTTTTTAACAATTGTAATTTGTGAAACATGTCATTGCCATCATTCTGAGAGGTTACGAGACCATGCAAATGGAGCCTCACAGGAATTACTGTTCACTTCAGATGCACATAAATTAGGAAGATAATTAATGGAAGTGTGTAAATCTTTTAAAAGATTGATCTTCTTTCTCTCTCTTGTTCAGCTGCCAAACTGGCCCTCATCATCCCCTGCTTATCTGGACTGAACTCTGGAAAGGTTCTATTCATTAATGTGTCAGTAAGGAATTACAAGCACAGAGCATTGGCTAGACTTAGACTACAAAAAAAGTTGCATGCTGCCTGCCTGTTGGAAGAAGGGCACTTTGGTGTGTTTCCCACCCCTGTTCTTTGCGAGAAGAATTAATAGCAAAGTTTGAAAGTTTTTCACTACTGTAAAACCAAATTAGGATCATCTTTGAGCAGGAACTTATGATACTTACAGTACTCTGTTCTTTGTCCCTGGATTTATTTTTTTTTGACACTGTTGCTCTGAGTTTCCCTGCCCACAGAGTGAATCAGTATGTTCTCTTTTCTCATGCACATTTTTTTCCCTGCAAAGAGAAGAGAGTACGTGGAGTCCTATGAAATAAGAAGACCAAAGAATTTTCTGAATGAGTAGTCAGAATTATTGGTTTTATACAGTGTCTAGAAAGAGGAGACTGCTTGTGGTTGGCCTTTAGGTATTATTCTGATAAATACAATTTATTATATTTACTTTTATTTTTATTCTAATTTATCAGACTGCTTTTAGAGAATGCAAAGTAATTACTTGATACGGTAACTGTGTTAGCTAGTTCAAAATATGATGTAGGAATATTAGAAAATAAAATATACGAGGCTTAACTAAGACTGGAGGAAAATTCCATTGTAACTGAAGTTGATATACTGAATTATTTATGGTTGGATTAGTATGATAATAATAAGGTACTGTCAAATGAAATAGTTTTGCTGATGAAAGTAATTTTTGTTGATGCAGTTACTAATACTTTCTATAAATGAAAATTATTATTCCTCTTGAAACTGAACTTTTAAACTGTTGCTATGAATACTTCAGGATGTACAGTTTGCTTACAAGAACAGAAAAAGAACAGGACTTTTTGGAAAGCTGTAGCTCCTCAGTGCATGGTCTGCTCAGTTGCTAAATGCCTTGAGATCTCTCTGTCTTCTGTTGCAGGCACTGAAGGTCCTCAGCTTCTCATATATCATTCTTAACAAACATAATTTTATCCATTGATTATGAAAATCTATGTTATTTTCTACTCTTACATTAGCAATTCTTGGTTTGATGTTGCACTGTGTTTGCCTGCTGTCCAGGAGAGACTGAGACACATCACCTAGGATGGCTTAAGCTTCATATCTGAGAATAATTTATTGACTTCTGAGTATCAAAGAGGTGGTGAGGATGTATCAAGCTGTACTCTATCTGTAATGTACCAAATTTGATGCTTGGTGTTATTATTCTCAAAGTTATATTCTCTATGTATGTTATCACTGATAGTCCTAAAAAGACTGAGGCTCATGGCAATAGAAATACACAAAGAAAGAATTGTTGTGAGTGAGAAGGAATATAATGCTGCTTTTTGCTTTCAAGAGAAAAACATTTGTGTGTATATAGGTATATAAAAGAATAATAGCATCCTAAGAGCAAAGGGAGGAGATGAATTTTCAATGGTTGTAGCAAGAGGGATAGTAAAGTAAAAGACTTTACTAATTTTTATTTTCTGTTGTCCTTGTATCTTAAACTACGGAATGTGTTTTTGATCTTTTTGCACCGTTAATGAAATAACCTCTTTCGAGAAGACAGAAATCCTTGTACTTACATGTTGGAGTCTATATGAGAAAAGTTAAATTTTAGTCTTTTTTAGAGATGTAATTTGTAACCTTGAGCACTTTGATTCATTCCAGCCTTATTCTCATTTATATTAAGCTCACTGTACACTACATAAGTTAAATATAAAGCTGCATTAAGGCCCCTTATACTGCCAGCATAGTGAATGCTGTTAGTGTAAATGGGAAACAGGTTTTCTGAGCTGAACTTTTCTGTCAGTAAAATTAGTATAATCTCTCTTCATCCACCACTTCTTTGTTTTGTCTGTCTCAACTATAAACTCTTTTTAAATTCTCTGTTTAGATATGTAGATTGGCTAGTGCTGATATTATGGCAAAGATGTTATTAGATGCTACAAGTGTATAGAAAAGATTGGAATCATTCAGATTTTAGTAGTTTGAGTCACATAACCATGGAATGGCTGAAGTTGAAAGAGGCCTCTGGAGGTCATCTAGTCCAACCTCCTAGCTCAGACAAGGTGACTATCTGTTTTAATGTTATATGAAGACTTTTGGTTGGAAAATATATTTCATTGAATGCATGAAATGTCGCTTTATGGTCAGGATTTGTTCAGGTATCTGATTTATTTTAAATTTTTATATATAGATATATGGTTTCACTGTTATGATACTGAAAATATTTAAGGTACAATTATTCACATCTTATTTTGCCAAACAATTCTGAAAGCTGAATATAGTGCAAGAGACAAGTTCATAACTGCTGGTCTGCAATTTTGGATGTAAATTTCTGAGCCCAGACTTGCACAAATTATCCATATTTGTTAAATACATGTCACAATGCAACAACTTTAAAGCAGGGGAAAGGGTTAGAGGTGTTACTGCAACATCTTTTTCCTTTCCTAGTGCAGTTTCTGGTCAGATTTTGAGAGGACATCAGTGTTTTTTCCTCTCCAAATTTTATAAAAGGCATATTGTTCCACAAAACACAAACCTCTTACTCTCTAGGTTTATGTGAAGCATTCTGCTAAGCAATGTTAATACCTAACCTTAAGTTATGTGCTTTACCTATAATATCATGGAGCTCAGCACAGGAAACATGTATTTACATGGTCACATAAAGGTAGGTCTGTGGGACTTTGTGTGGGTTGTCGGGTGAATCAGTTGAGTCCACTTGCAGAGTCTAGAGCTGACAAAACGCATTGTTTCTTGAGGAAATTTACCTACCCAATATGCGCAGTAAAGAAGCACTACAGAAGTGTTTATTGAAAGGAAATGTATAAGGCTGCAAAAGAAAAAAAAGGAGTAAATCAAATTACTTTGTGTCAAAATAGTAATGGTAGCATGAACACATCCAGAAGATTTGTAACTACTCATGGTGTTAGGGTACTTGTTTACCTTTAATTAAAAAAATAATTTTTTCTGCAGAAAAAAAATCACTTTGAGATCCCTGAATAATTGGTGTCCTCTTCAGTGGGACATAGCTCACCGAAAAAGGTTAAAAATACACTCTGTAGCCTTTGCTAATATGATGTGTGTTGGTTGAAGTTTATTCAATGTCAACACACTTAGGTAGTAATGTGTTTAACGAAACTCAGTTCTTCATCATTTTTCCCGTCGTTGAATAATCTGCACATTGAGGTTTTTTAAATAATGAAATTGTTACATTTTTCCCGTCGTTGAATAATCTGGACATTGAGGTTTTTTAAATAATGAAATTTCTGATGTAGAACCATCCTAAAGAAAAATAAGAGCAAGAGATCTACTTTTTGCTGTAAATGTGAATATGTAGATGAGCTGGATCTGCTATTTCAGGTTTATGTAATAGTTAGAATCATAGATTGTTAAGGGATTGGAATGGGCCTTAGAGATCATCTAGTCCCAGTCCTCCACTGCTGTGGGCAGGGACACCTCCCACTAGACCAGGTTGCCCAAGGCTTTACTCAACCTGGCTTTGAATACTGCTAGGATTGGGGCATCTAACAGCGTCCCTGGGCAGCCTGTTCCAGTGTCTTACCATCCCTCACATTAAAAAAAGTTCTTCCTAATGTCTAATCTAAATTTCCTCTTTTTCAGTTTAGACCTATTGCTCCTGTCAATACAGTTCCTGACAAAGGGTCACTCTCCAGCTTCCCAATAGGTGGTTTTCAGATACTGGAAGGTTGCTATGAGGTTTCCATGCAACGTTCTCTTTTGCAGGCTGAACAACCCCAGCTTTCTCAGACTGTCTTCATAGGGAAGGTATTCCAGACTTGCTCCAATAGTTTCATGTCCTTCTTATGTTGGGGACACCAAAACTGTACACAGTAATTCAAACGGGGTCACACAAGAGTAGAGGGGCAGAATCACCTCCTTTGACCTGCTGGACACACTCCTTTTGATGCAGCCCAGGATTCAGTTGACTTTCTGGGTTGTGGGTGCACACTGCCAGCTCATGGGGAGTTTCTCATCAGTCGTCACCCAGAGGTCCTTCTCAGGGCTGCTCTCAATCGCTTCTTTGCCCAGCCTCTGGGTGTGCCTGGGGTTGCCATGACCTGGGTGAAGAACCTTGCAATTGGCTTTTGTAAGATCTCACTGCAAATTTCATAAGATCTCACTTCTTGGCGTAGGTATATTTTTAATTGCTTCTGGCAAGTCTAAGATCAAACATTTTTGCAGGAAAAGCGGTGTAAGCAGCAAAAAGGTTTTTCAGCAATAAATCTACATTTGCATGTAAATTTTAGCTGGTGAGAATTAGTGAGAGCGAGATCTGCAAAACGTAGAGTGAAAAATTCTGAAATCTGACTTCTCCTGTTGGAACAGGGTCTCTGACAGCTGTGATTCCCAATAATGACATGTGATGTGATGTATTAAAGATAGAAATATTAAAACTGTAGAAGGAGGAATAAGGAGCAAATGAAAGGAAGCAGACTGCTCTAATCTGATGTCGTTGCAGAAAAACAGGAATGGAATTATTTTTATGGTCCCAGAGTTCTTAATAAAGAAGATGACTGCAGTTTTTGATAGTTAAATATGTTAATACAAAGGCTCTATTTCTAGAATATAAGCATGTTACAGGGCCTGTCTAAGACCCAGAGGCCAAACAGGGTACTGTGGGGTCACTGCAATTTCAGAAGATTCAGGTTATGTTTAAGAATTAGGTATGAATACTTGTAGAGTATCATTAGAGATTACTCTTTTCAGACACTTTCTAATCATTTGGGATGAAGGTAATGCTTACAAGTTGTGAAAGGGAGCTATAACTAATTGTAACAGCTTAGCAGCTCGTGAAGAACATTGGTTAAACTATAGGAATTAGGCATCTGAGGTACTTTGAAAACTGAAGCCTCACAGTGAGACATAAGGAGGAATCTCTGGAGCAGCCGTGGAATAGATTTAGATAAGATGTATGGGCAATGATAAGGAAATTTATACTGGTGGACCTCATAGTGTACTTATTTGAGGATAAATGCAACTCTAGCAGCTTTTATACAATAATATACCTACAGTGTTAGGATGTATTGCTTTGGGATTTTTGAAACTGAAGGAGAAAACAGAAAAGGAAATGTTCCTTGTAAATATTTTTGACATGATTTTGACATGATCATAACATCATGCAATTTATGTCCTAAGAGAACCCAGAGGTTAAATACATTTCAAAATGGTTTTGGAGGTGTATTTTCCAGAATTCTTGATGTCAGAAAATAATTTTTATCTAGATTTTTTTTTCTCCTCTGAACAAACAAATCAGTCAT
>NW_008676483.1:12521-20775 GCF_000695815.1 Acanthisitta chloris
GTCATTTCTCCTAAAAGGAAATATTCAAGGTGAATATCTCCTCTGCTTCAATCACAACAAAACTGTGTTTAAAGCTGTAATGAGGTGATGCCTCTTGTTTGATTCTTCAGAATCCTTTTTTTCCACCTCTGGCTTGCCTGAAATATTTCCTAGACAAGCATGTAGATAAATAATTGATCTTCTGATAGCAAAACTAATGCTTTTCCTTTCTGTGTTTTTGAAATTGCTAGAAGGAATAAATACCTGTTCTCATTAAAACACACAGATACACTTCCCAATATACTTAATTGATTCACTTGTACTAATTAAAACGGGTTGAACTAATGGGCCAAATATCTACTTGCTGGCAGAAAAGCATGTGAAGAAATATAGTCTCCTTCGGTACGTGTCAGGCTTTTAAGTCTAGGAAAATGTAAAAAGTTGTAAATGATATTGATTTTCATTGACCTAAGCTAACCCTCAGTAGTGCCACAGCTGTACTCTTGCTGATGCTCACGGCTGAGCCGAATATGCAATAGATGAACTGAATTAAACCAGGGAATTTGAAATGGGAAATGCTACTTGCCACCCTTTGAAGTCAACTTTAGAGAGCTATAAAGCAAAGCATAGCTGACTGCATAGCTGTTAAGATGATCAACACTGTAATAATGAAAACGGAAGCTCAACTAGCAATACATAATTACCAAGAGATTCTTAATCTTGTCAATAGTTCATTGAGTCAGGCTTGCAATTAATTTGTATACAAACAGAGGAAAGACCTCTGCTAAAGAGAGAGCCAAATCTGCCCTTGGTTGTGCAAGTGTCTCTGAAGGTGTGTGTTTGCAGGTGTTACATGCCAGCCACAGGGCTTACCATAGCAGTGAATGTTTTGATCAAGTTTCATTCAGTCCTTTCATAAAGTTCTATCAATCCCAGAATACGCTATTAAAAACTAAGCTGAACAGAGCACTTTCACATTTTCAAAATTTTTTATCTGGGTGGTGAAGTAATTTTAGGAATGCATCCCATGTAAATGGGATTTGTTCCGAATTCATGTTTCAGCTTATTCTTCAGAATCGGGAGGGTTAAAAAACTTAATTTCTGAACCCGAAAGTTGAAATGCATGTGTAATATTTTGTCCTCAGGACCAGATGCCTTAGGCATAGGCTTTTAATCCCTGTGCCCTAGTTACAGCAATTAAGGTTCATGAAATATAAATTTTGTTACTTATGCATCTTGGTTTCTCCTTTTTTCTTCAGTTTCAAAATCAGTCTGAAATATTAATGATCATATTAATGATCATATTAAATGGACTCTGTTATGTGAATTGCTGTTAATATTGCATTCTAGTTATCCTGACATGCAGCGAATGACATTTTCTAACATTTAGACTTAAATGTGTGTTCTCTTGCTGAAGGAAATCGTGAGTTTCATGATACTGTTTCTTGTAGGCCTGGCTCTTTATCTGCATTTAAATAAGAAAGATGCTGAAGGTATGCAGCTCTTTGGAAAACCACAGCTTATAATTGTTCATGATTTCTAGTGCTGCAGTGCAAATTAATCATTGTCGAACTGTGCTGGGGAGAATAGAAATACCTAACAATGTTGTGGTCCCTGCCTGAAAGAGCTTACGCTCCAGCATCTGAAATGTTAAAGCTATCCTTCAAAGTCTCATGGTGGTTTTTTGCACTGAAAGATTTCTCTCCATTTACATTTATCGTCCATTTCTGCCATCATGTCTATGTAAATGGATTGCTAAAGCTTGCTCATAACAGTTCCCTTCTCTCTCCAAACTGATGAAGAAACAGTCACTGATGTGAATGAAGTCCCCATCAGAGCACTTGTATTGCGCAGTCTTTTTGGAGATCAGGGAAACCACTGATAAGGGGTGAAGGTACAAACAGAGGTGGAAAAACAATTTCGTTTTGATGGTTCAAAGCTGAAACCAATAAAAGAAGTGCTGTCTGCATAGCAACAGGTATAGCAGTGCTAGATTGCATTTCCCTTATTGAGGCAGTAGTCACTTTGGTATAGATATGAAAGCTCCCAAATGAAAAATTCACAGCCTTCTGGGAGGTTTGTTTTGTTTTTTAAGGCAGAGGCGTATGTCACTGTAAAACAACTATATGTACTATAATGTGGCCAGAAAAGAGGCACTTAGCTGTTTCACTGCAAAAAGAATGAGTTAATAAACCTGGCGCACAATCTGTCTCTGCTGTAGCTCTTGGCACACAACAGCTCTAATTGGTGGAAGCTATTGAGGCCTTAATTGCTGATTTTGCAGTACTGCCATGTTTACTGATAAGGTTTAATGCAAGCTAAAATTTGTTAACTAGAGAGAAACAGTCACACTTGCGTGGAGAGTGTGAGGACAAACAGCAGACTTTTCTGAAAAACCAAATGATGATGAGGTATTTCAGCACGTGCCATTGTTAGATTGCTCCCTTGAGACTAATGTAAGGCCTTTCTTTGAGCAGAATAATGGAAAACTTTTCTGAGTCATATGTCAAGCACCTAGTACCAAAATGACACACAAATTCATGAAGTGGTCCATATTTTATAAAAAGACTGCATTAAAGGAAGCGTTAGAAGTTAAAGCAGTGGAAAATAATTTTTCTGACCAGTCCAAGGAGGGCAAAGGTGGAGACAGGGAGAATGAAACCCCTAAACCCACTGTAGAAGAGGATCAGGTTCAAGACCATCTAAGGAACCTGAATGTGCATGAGGCCATGGGTCCTCATGAGATTCATCCTTGGGTCCTGAGGGAACTGGTGGATGTAGTTGCTAAGCCACTATCTATAATTTTCTAGAAATCCTGGCAGTCAGGTGAAGTCCCTGATGACTGGAAAAAGGGAAATATAACCCCCATTTTCTAAAAAGGGGAAAGCAGAAGAAGTTGGAAACTATAGACCAGTCAATCTCACCTCTGTGCCTGGCAAGATTCTCCTGGAAGCTATGCTTAGGCACATGAAAAGCTAAGAGGTGATTAGTAATAACCAACGTGGCTTTACCGGGGGCAGGTCATGCCTGACAAATTTGGTGGCCTTCTATGATAGGGCTACTGAATTTATGGATAGGAGCAGAGCAACTGATACTATCTACCTGGACTTATACAAGGCATTCGACACTGTCCTGCACGACATCCTTGTCTCTAAATTTAATGGGTGGGCCACTTGGTGGATAAAGAACTGGCTGGACGGTTACACACAGTTATGGTGAGCGGCTCATTGTCCACATGGAGGCCAGCGACGAGTGGTGTCCATCAGGAGTCGGTGCTAGGGCCAATACTGTTCAATATCTTTCTCAGCGACATGGACAGTGGGATTGAGTGCATCCTCAGCAAGTTTGCTGATGACACCAAGCTGTGTGGGGTAGTTAGCACACTGCAGGGAAGGGATGTGCCATCCAGAGGGACCTTGATAGGCTTGAGAGGTGGGCCAATGCAAATCTCATGAAATTCAACAAATGAAGTGCAAGGTCCTACATCTGGGGCATGGCAATCCCAGGCACACCTAGAGCTTGGGTGAGGAAGTAATTGTGATCAGCGATGAGGAGGAAGACTTGGGAGTCACAGTGGACGAGAAGCTCACCATGAGCCAGCAGTGTGCACTAGCAGTCCAGAAAGCCAATTGAATCCTGGGCTGCATCAGAAGAAGTGTGGCCAGCAGGTCGAAAGAGGTGGTTCTTCTCCTCTGCTCTCATGAGACCTCACCTGGAATACTGCGTGCAATTCTGGTGGCCTCAACATAAGTAGGACATGGAACTGTTGGAGCAAGTCCAGAGGAGGGCCACAAAGTTGGTAAGAGGACTAGAGCATCTCCCGTATGAAGGCAAGATGAGAAAGTTGGGGCTGTTCAGCCTGGAGAAGAGAAGACTGCGTGGAGACCTCATAGCAGCTTTTCAATATCTGATGGGCCTAGCAGGGAGCTGGAGAGGGACTCTTTGTTAGGAACTGCAATGATAGGACAAGGGGTAACAGGTTCAAATTGAAGGAGGGGAAGCTTAGGTTGGATATTAGAAAAAAGTTTTTTACTGTGAGGGTGGTGAGACACTGGCACAGGGTACCCAGGGAAGTAGTGGTTGGTCCCAACCTGGCGGTATTTCAAGCCAAGCTGGATGAAGCCTTGAGCAACCCGACCTAGTGGAGGGGTGTCCTGGCCCATGGCAGGGGGGATTGGGGCTAGATGATCTCTAAGGTCCATTCCAACCCCAAAAAATTCTATGATTCTATGAAAATGAGCCTATAGTTGAAGTGACATGACTCTTAAATATTTATTTTTCTGGAGAAGGAGCGATACAACTATTATATTTGCATGGCACTAGAAGATCTGGGCTTCAATTTGGTATATGAAAAAAGAAACACCTGTTGTGCTCACAAACCTAAGTTTATCTGCATAAATAATTTTATCTTCCTAATACTGGAATTTAGACTTGGCATCAAAATTTATTCAGTAGGCTGTCATTTCATTCAGGTTGCTGAATATGACAAAAGCTTTTGCTGTCTGCCAAATGGATGGAGGAGCACTGCATTTAAATGTTAAGACGTTTAGTTCTTGAACTGAGTTATACCCACGTTTAGTTTGAATGTGGTATTGTTATGTTGCAATGCAGTAGCCTTTTAAGCTACTAACCTGCTGTTTAATTTCTGAATGGCAAGTTGAAATTAATTCTTATTTGTATTTGAGTTTATGTAGTAGTGGTATTAAAAATACCAAGTAATGTTATATGGCTGTTTATGTCCCAAAATCTAAAAGGGAAAATAAATGTTTTGTGCTTAATATTATCCCTCTGGAAGTGCCATTTTTTTTTTCTGTCTTGGCATGTTTTTCATGTACCACATGCATAGCTTAGAGCAGAGGAAATGTAAGATACTAGCTGATGAAAAGCAGATGCTATTATGAACTCCGAATGATTTTTATCTTTATGTTTGAAAAATAAGTGATAGTATTCAAAGAGATTTTGTGCTTGCATGTAATTAGTAACTACTTCATTTTGTTGCTGGACATACTGTATATTCAGTATATTCTGAGAACCATATATGTTATCTCACAGAGTTCATAAAATGTGTATCTGAATGTGTATAAAAGAGCAGATTGTTGAAGTACCTTAGCACAGTGCTTTAATCCAGTATTTATTAATGTTCAGGAGATGAGAAACAGGGCATGTTCATCAAGTGCACTAAGAAAACTAACAGTAATTAATGTTATATTAAGTTTTTCTGCAGTTTAAGTGAAAATTATGTCAAGCACATTAATTATGATTGGTCTAAGGTGTAGAGAAAATTTACAATTTTGTTTCAAACAGTATTCGGTTAAGTAGGTTGTAACTCCATAAGGATCTGTGACAGTGTAAAATTTTAGAATTTGTATTACATAGTGGTTTAGATATATAACAGGACAGCTTTTTTAAATACAGAAAAGTGGTTGGTTTTCAGTTTCCTCAGGGCTCTGCAACTTTTGTACTAGTCCATATTGTTTGGCTGATAGACAAAACACAACTTTCATCAGCGAGGCCATGGTTAAACAAGTCTAATCTATGTAGACATGAGATGTACTCCAAGTACAAGTCAAGAAGGGCTGTATCTCTGCTTTTAAAAATCCTGGAGGTTTGCAAGTCTGGCATACAAGAATAACCTTCTTGCCAGGTTGTTTGGCAAACTTGTGGATATCCATGGCATGGGGAGCACTTTGTTCTTTAAGCAGTCTGATTCAAAATCTGTTAGCTACTATTGTTCTGTTACCCACAGATGCAACAAAATGTATCTAAATCCTATTAGATTTACTTAAATTTGAACGAGAGTATTTCCAAGAATAATTGTGGAAAATGCAAAATAATTTGCAGTACCACAGGTCCATGATCTCTTTATCTCCAAAGCTGTACACTTCGTTGTAGGGTTATGAAGAAAAAGAAAAGGGACAGAAAAACCCATCCCTTACTTTCCTTTCTGTTGCCAAGAAACAGTTACCAAAATGTACCTATTGATCTACTCTGTTATCATAGGAAAGGGTCTTCAGTCAGACGGTAGTGACAGCAAAATCATGAACTCTTTCCTCTGCCTTTTCCTTTCACTTCATTGAAATGTGAAACAGAAAAATATGAAACGATGTTTCTAATAGGACAACATGGAAAACAGACTCCTATATTCTTTAACTAGGTAACACTGTTGTAGAAATACTTATTCTTGTGTTTTCTAACCTCTGTGCTATAGTTCTATGTTTAATTTTCTATCAGTAATTTTAAAATCAGATCTATTGCATGAACTTTATGAAGTATATCCTATATGTGGTGACTCTACTGTAGAGTGCTTTACTGTTAATGGTCATGTAAGTTTATGTTTAATCTATTATTCCAATTCTTCTTTGATACCTTCTTCCCCTTATAAATTGTGATACAGAATTAAAACATGAAGAACAAGGTTTTAGAAGAACAAAATATTATTTGTATTTATCTTCCTATAGTATATATTAGCATAGACATAATGGTATTTTCTCTGCTTGCCACTGTGCTTACATGCTGACACTATGCTGCTAATTCCAATATTCTGTGTTAGCAGCAAATGAAACCTATGAAACATAAAATGTGTATTTTAATGCACATTAAAATTGTGGATTAGTGTGCATTCTTTTTGCTTAATATTCTATAATAATAATAATTCTGAATAATAATTCTACAGTTCAGTCTGTTGCTATGCGTCAGCTGTCCAGAACTTTTATTTGCTTTACCAGGAGTAAACAAATTTCAAATTGAAAATTGCCTTTGTCAGTAAAGATATGCTACTTACCTATTTATTTGCATTTTGCCTAATCTGAAATAAGTGCTGAAATAAGTAGTTTACTATTAGTCTTTTCTTCTCTTTAATCAGTGGAGGGCTCTTCCAAGTCACTGTCATGTTCTGGTCATGGTGGTTGCATTTGTTTGAGGCCATTTGAGTGTTTTGAGTATGTAGTTAAGATGTTTGCAGGTGAAGCAGGTTCTTCATTACTTTTTTTTTTAATTCTTTTTCATATAAATTAGGAAGAAAGCTCATGGATAACACATCCGATGTAGATATTTCAGGTGCTAGTTGCACTTAAGTGTTACTCTCCTGTGAATGACGAAGTCATACCCTAGAGCAGCTTGTACTCACATATTTTGAATATGTTCTAGGAAAATACCTTGGACCAAAGAGAATTTCCTGCTTTAAAAAAACAGACTAAAGAGTATAATCTGAATATAATAATTTCAAAAAAATATTTAATAAGAAACGGTGTTTTCATATCTCTATTCCAGTTGATTTGCCAATTTCTTAAAAATATTTTCCTTTTGAATGCTTGCCCAACGTCCTCTGTTACTTGTTGCTGTCATTTGTTAAAGGTGAACAGAGTGAGTGATAACTTACATTTTTTTCTATCATGCACAGTTTTAGGGCAGACATCTGATGTGAGTTAAGCAACTAGAAGTCCTACTACCCCAAGAGAATTTCTCCAATGTTGCCGTGGACACAGGCATGCAATTCAGGAAGAAAAAAGAAAAATTTTTACAAAAAAGGAGAACTAAAATGAGAAGCAGTTTGTTTCCATAGTTGCATTTTCCCCTTACAACTCTTTGATGCATCATAAATGCAGCAAGAATGGCTATTAACTTGATTCACTCTCTTTCACAATACAGTGTCGTGGCTCTGGAGAGAGATTTCAGACAGTGCTGGACAAGCAGAAAAGAGATGTGGTGAAGCAGAAGTAAACCGTGGAATGAGAAAATGAAGGAAACTTTAAAAAAAGTCAACTTAATCTATGTAAAACGTTTTCTAAATGAGAAATGTCTATAACTTCAGTAGCTAAAATTGCAGCTTATAGTTTGTAGCATTGCTACACTTGTTATAGTAGGAGTTTTAGCCTAAGATACTTGCCAGTCTTGTGTAGCAGGGTTTTTACTGAGGGAGAAAAGATCCTACCTGATTTCTTATAGTGGGACTGTTTAATTGCACATTAGTATGTTGTCATGTACAAATATGATAATAGATAAGCTGCATACATATGTTGCAATACAGTGGTTGAAATTTTAAATGTTTGGCTAGATCTGCTTTTTGAATTTACTTTCTTGCAACTGCAGTGGTTAATAATGTATTATTGCTGTGACTGAAAAAAATTAACTGTGAAATTTAGGCACTTAACTGGTCACATTTGGAAACATAGCTAAATACATGTCAGATCTTGTTTTCGAAGAAGATAAAGCAAGCCTGGGATCATACAGTTCAGTGAGGCTAATCATATGTGGCCAGGATAAACATGAGAGGGAA
>NW_008676483.1:20792-31102 GCF_000695815.1 Acanthisitta chloris
GTTCCAGGTTTTGTTTGGCCATTTACTACCTACACTAAGGCAATTCAACAGCCATCTGCGATGAATAATAGAAAATAAGTAGCTACAGTTTGTGTTTTATTCTCTCAAACTCCTTGAACCTTTTTCTGCCTTATGCATCTGCTGCCAGTGCTGTTGAGTCAGCAGCTTGTTTCAATTCCAGTAATCAAAACTCTGAAAAATTACTTTTCTGCTTTTGTTTGCCCCACAAAAACAGCTTCTGTCAACATAATCTTTCATTTTATAGAATCATAGAATCATTAAGCTTGGAAAAGACCTCCCAAGATCATTGATTCCAACCTTTGACTGAACACCAACATGTCAACTAAACCATAGCATGAAGTGCCATATCCAGTCGTTTCTTGAACATTTCCAGGGATGGTAATTCCACCACTTTCCTGGGCAACTTGTTCCAATGCTTAACCACACTTTCAGTGGAGGAATTCTTCCTGATGTCCAACGTGAACCTCCCCTGGCACAGCTTGAGGCCATTTTCTCTTGTCACTAGTTACCTCTGTTCTTCACCCTTTTCTCTAATGGAAATCTAACCTTGTGTCTGCAAGGGTTCGATTTCTGTCCAGGGTCACAAGACTCCGGACTTACCAAGCTTTACTGGCAGCTATGAAGATTACATTTGGCAGCATGACCATTTTCTGTGGAGTTCAATGAATGCCAGTGCACAGTTCAAGCTTTGTTCTTAACTAATATCTTCTCTCCTGGGGGCCTAGAAAACTGTAGGCAGTTAAGATCGTGTTGCTCTTGGTTTCATCTCCACAAATAGCTATCATACTACTTCCTTTTCGGTGTTGTAATTTCCCTTTTCCCTAGAAGAAGTTGTTGAGGTGATACACAAATCACAACCTGTATTGCTTAGGACATCTTTATTCATTATGCTGTTATGATTAAGTAAATCTAAAACCATTATTATTAATAGCAGATCACAATCCACACAACACATTCACTTATATTCTCACACAGTTTACTCACATGCTTACTTCCAGTTTCATTGCAGGAGGAGGGGTGGGAAGTGGCTGAGTACCCAGAAGCTGAAGGCTGTGCAGGTGTGCCAGCAGGGGCTTCACAGGTGTTGGGGAAGAACTTCAGTTCACTCATGAGGTCTGGAAATGATGCTGTAGTCTTTGAGTGTACCAGCCACTGTTTTCTTGGATGGAATCCGAGTTGTACAATCTGTTGTTGAAGTATTTGTGTGCCCATGGCCTTCTCCTTCTAGCAGGTGGTCAGGGCCATGAGTGTATCAGTTCTTGCAGTCAAATGGGACAATTGGTCTTTAGAGCTTATCAGTCCTTGGGGAATTTTCACATGCTGCTTTATCATCAGCATTAAAGTTCAAGTGTGTTTCCTCTCTTTGGCCAGTTTTCTGGTAACGAGTTTCTCCATTCAAACATACAAGGGCCTTAATGACACCCAGGAATTGGCATGGGTTGATTTGCTGCTATGTGATTCTTGTCTCATCATTGATGAGAGTAAGGTATTTCAAGCTCTGTGTTCATATTTCACTCTCACCTTTCTGCCTGTCCTTTTGATAATAATCATCAGTATTAGACTAAAACTGAAAAAGGATCTTCTAGCAAGTGGAACTGATGTGAAGCTAAGTACGGAGTGAGAAGACAGCCCATGCAGAGCAAATGAATGCCAAGGTCTTTATAACTGCAGAAGCATATAAGAGTAGCATTTCTATTTATGGAATTCAGAATCAGTGTCCTCTCTTGAAGTTAATGTGACTGCTTAGCAAAATTCACTATGTGTTTCTTAATTTTTCTGACTATGTGTTTATGCAATGATGCTACACTGATGGGAAAGCAAGCAGGAGGTTGATTGAACACAGCATTAAAAGCCCAGCCTGTTTTGAGAAGGTTTGCAGTGCAGACTTACTCAAAACATACACTGTTTTGCATACCAGTTCCAACACTCTGTAAGTATGTTTATCTTTGTAGTCCTCTCTCTTAAATCAAGTTGCTAGACAAGACTTCATGATATGTAAATTTAAGGTGAATTAGCTGAATATTTCTCTTTACTGCTAACAGGTGTTGGAAATGTTGTTGCATAACTGAATGTGCATTTACACTAGTGAATGTAAAAATACTTCTACATTTTCCTTTTACCATAAAGTCTGTGGCTTGTCATACCTAAATGAAATGCAGATTTATTAAATGAATACTTCTTTCAATTGTTTTAAATAATTTGTTGTTGTAATGGTGTAAATAATTATAGTAATTAAAGGACAGTGTTTGACATTTGCAACTCAATGTTGTAATTGAGTTCAAGAAAAATAATTATTTCTTGTTGCAAAGATAAAAAGAGAGAGACTTTCTGTGTGAATATTAGATTTTCACTAGAAAGAGTTGTTACCTGATGTTTCCAGTAAAATACTTTTGCCTAAACTCTCAAATTACTTTCTATAATAGCTGTGCTTCTAGATTGCAAGAGAGATGGGAACAGAGCAGGAACTGAGTAAAGGAATGTACTGAATTTAACCAAAATTACTTTAGACAAATTGTTGAATGGAATTTAATCTATTTGAAAAATTTTCTAAGATGTGTCTCTGCTTAGAAGGCCATGAATAGGCCACATAGTGAGGACTTCACCTATCTAAAGCATTTCTGAATTGTCAGTCACTGAGTATCAAGGTGTCATACTGATTTGAAATTATTATAGTATGTACTATGACAGAAGCTTCCTCTATGCATGTTTCTACAGTGTTTCTCAAGACTTCTGTTCATAGATCACCCCTGGAATGACAGAGGAATGATGGTATTGGTGGCTTAGAGTCAGATCCCAATAAAAACAGGAAGATCCTGGTTTCAGTCTGTGGGATTTAAGCCATTTTTATCTTACGTAAGATAGGATTTTTCTTCCTTGTGTCATGCCGTCCTTAATCTTCCTATCAGAAAATGGGAAGGTGTGGTTATCTTCTCACAGGAAAGTGAACCTAAGAACTTAGTAAGTAACACTGAGAAATTGAATTATGTGGGTTTAAGACT
Organism: Acanthisitta chloris; assembly: GCF_000695815.1. Lineage (NCBI taxonomy): Eukaryota > Metazoa > Chordata > Aves > Passeriformes > Acanthisittidae > Acanthisitta > Acanthisitta chloris. The sequence continues at coordinate 23,813 of NW_008676483.1, forward strand.
GACTGAAGTATGGTAATTTGTGCGGTGCACTTGTACTCTTGGATTTAATGGGTTTTTTTTGCTTTTACTTGAGGAATATTAAGTCCTCAAGCATTTCCTGGCTTTTAGATAAACCAGGTTCACCATTTTATGTCTGAAAGGCCTTTGAACAATTTATTTGCAGTATTGGCATGCCACTCTACTACATTATAAACGCTTTTAATTCTAAGAAGACAAGTCCGCCTGAAATCTATGTCTCCTTATATGCAAACGTTTGTGGGTATTTTCCTTGAAGCTTATAAAACTACGCAGAACAATTTTATGGCAAGTTCTGGTTCCATATACTATTTCACTATCCTTTTCTTATAAATAAACCAGTCTTACACACTGAAATTAAAGGTGAGCTAGACTGACATTGGCGTGTGTGCCTGAGCTGTTAGTGGTTTTGCAGAAACTATACAGAAAGGGATATATAGTTGTTCTTCCTGTTCAATGGATTTGTTGACCACAGGGCTGCATGAAGAAGAATTTTCTGTAGGATAACTAAAAGTCTTCCTGGTTTGTGAGTGGTTGGCCATCCCTTCTTTTCAAGTCCCAGTAGACTTGTTATGTGTGTTTTGTGTAACCAGTGTGGCTCAGCAACAAGTCATGCTGTAAATAACCTGTGTGTTTATCTATATGTTAAAAGCTTTGCCTGAGCATTAAGCAGGTCATCCAAGAACGGCAGACAGATGAGGAAAGACTCTTTCTTGGGAAGTGTTTTGTCTGTGTGTTTGTTAGTACACCATCACTGTCATAAAACTGCTTACCTGTGAGACTGCACAGGAGCAATGCCCAGTGTCCTATGGCACCATGCTGTGAATTGGGCAGGGAGGTCTGTGGTGAAGGTGCCACCTGCCAGACATAATTTCTAAGCATGCATAATATGTCATCTATTTCAAATAACCAGCTATCCTCTGTAGTGCTTTCAACAAGGGTGGGTGAGCCTAGGCATGCAAAGCTATTAAGACTTAATGCTCTCTTGGGTCACATCTTGTGTTCTTTAGGTTTTTCAAGAGGATCTAACCCAAATCATAAAATCTATAGGATGTGTTTGCAGAGAATCTTTTAACACCTCTCTCTCTCTCTCTCTCTAAAAGGCACAGCATTATGAAACAAGTCTTCAAGTGTTGGAACCCTTTACCTCCTCTCACACCCATAATAAAATGCCCTGCCATTTCTTGTGATCTTTTAGAGCAGAGAAACCAATTTGTGTAATATAAATTGGTTTCATTTTGTGGTATTTTGTTACTATTCAATAAAAAGATTAAAATATTTTAGCACCTATTTTTAGCTTGCTTTGCATGCATGGAGCTGTTTTAATCAAGCTGGCTTTAGAGAGGCTCCATTATGTTAAGCTTATCCCTAGCTGCAGATGAAATAATTCTGGATTAATGTCATCAAGGTGTACTTTGAATATGGGAGAGTAGGCCTTACATTGATAGCAACCATATTCTTAGCTGAACATACGATTTTTTATGCAGAAACGGGAGTTATTTTCATTTGGTTATGCATTCATATGAGACTGACCCTTTTATTAGCATGGAAGAGGTGCCCTGAGAAGAGATAAAAGAATAGGAATCAAACTATCACTTTACACTATAGGTTCAATTTGACATACTGCTATTTAATATGAAATTAGTTACCTCAATACTAATACACCGATGTTGTTTTAAAGGTGACCTTTTTATGAGAGTGGTGTAGAACTTCTGTGGCAAGTCTGACTTACTAATGTTTTTGTTCCTTATATCCTGACTTCTCAGTGATTCTCTGATTTCCCACCTGCTTTACCAGAAGTCTGTATCATTTCATCTCAATTTTCCTCTTTGATTACTCCAGAAGTTGTCCTGAAGTTCATGTAGTCCATTTTATGCCTTGCTCACAATGACTAAAATCACCAGATTTCACCTTCCTACTTTTCATCAGTAAAATACAATGTTAGCTAAACAAGACAGAGCATGACTTGTCTATTTAACAAGGCTAGGTCTTGTCAGTAACAGTAGTAACAGTACGAACCCTTTTATCAAAAATCTTGAGTGCCTGACTTACTTAGACCCTCAGCAGATCTTTAAGAAGTATAAATCGGCATGCCTAACCTTAAGCACATAAAATTCATTTGAATGTTCTTTAATTGTGAAATGAAATTCTGTTGTTCGTGACTTCCAAAGCATCTGGTCCACTTGTCACATTTGGGAATGTGTATCTTCTACTAGCCTATAAAGCTTTTGTAACTACAAATTGTATTCTATAATTCTTTATACTGACAAAAAAACGCAATTAAAATTTATCCTCCTGGGGTGAAAAATCTTCTTAGGGGATTATACCACTTATGTCATAGTTAGACAAAGTATTTTAGCCTTGTTTAATGGTTTGTTCTAGTCATTATTAAGACAGTACAGTTTGAGGTGCACTAAATACTAAGTATTTATACCTTTCCACATTATAAATGTGTTTGTCTCTGTAGAAAGTAAAATCTAGGTTCTTTACAAAACTTAGATTTTAAATTACACTTTTCTACAGTATGTACAAGTCCAGCTATGTATATAATGATAAAAGTGTTGAGTTACAGCATTATGAGTCTAGTTATTGCATAGTTTAATATTGTATGTATAAGCCCAAAGCAGAATTCCAGTTTTAAACTCCTGGAGTTCAGTAATGGCTCATTATTTTGCAATTTGTACTTTTTCTAGACGATAGATGTGTTACTCAATAAACCAGAGTTTTCGATGTAATTTGTTTCATTGTTGGATTGTAACTGAGGAACAGTAGCAGAAATGTGTTTGCAGAAGGCAGAGAATACAACGTATGATAACTGAGAGTAAGAAAACATTTAAAAATAATATTGGTGAAAAGTTTCAAGTGCGAGTTCATAATAGACCATAAAGTTCACAATTGAAATATTATGCATATGTTATGGATTTTTTCTCCTTAGTGTTTAGGAGCTAGAGTGAATAAACTGCAAGCCACTGAATGGATGTAGAAAGGGGAAAACGTTATTCACCTAAGGGTTATTACCTAATTTTGTTATTAAAAGTTATCTGAAAAATCTTTTAAAAAAACTTTTTCTGACATCGTGCCTGGGAATGGTCTCTGCTTCAGTTTCTGCTGAAATTTTTATGGCCAGGTTATAACATACTTTTGAATTTTTTTATTGTTCCATATGTCTTTTAAGCATAAACATGGTAAGTCTCTGGTTTGGGAAAAAAAAAACTCATAAAAATAAGATTTCTAGGATATAATAAGGTTAAAAGTAAATTATTTTTACAGATATAACTAATATTGATTTGATTAATTACAACACATCAGAGAGAGTAAAAATTAAAGCTAGCAATAAAAGCATCTGTTCAATGTCTAGGCACACACTTCAGATAAATCCATCATTTTGAATAACAAGACAAATATAATTACCTTATTTATGGTCTTTGTGTTAGTGGAAAGAGCTTCAGTCAGGTATTTCTCTTCTGCTTTTAAGTAAGGACCCATCTAAAACTGTGTGCTTAAAAAAGCTACAAAATCTTACAAGCAATTAATTACAAAAGTAAAAAACAAAACAACCCCAAAGTAACAAACATGTCTAGTAAGCTTCATAACGCTTACTCAGCTCTGATAACAACTGGTTTCTGTGATGATACAACAGTACTTTACCTCAAATTAATGTTTCCACATGACACACTGTTGACAGAAAACCAAGACTCTGGTTTTGAATATAAGTTGCAATTAAACATAGTCCTAACACAGGAAGATTCCCGTTTCTCTGAATTAGAATGAAAATTAGCTTTTTTTAAGTGTATGCTTAATTTTTCTGTTTATCAGATGGATGTCTGTAAGGGTAAAAACATGAATTAATTGATTTTGAGAGGAAAATACATCAGAATTAGAGAATATAATGCAGACAAACATTTGAATAATTTTGCAGGATTTGATTCTGTAAGTCCACTTGTATGTGCCAGGGAACCAGGTTGCTCTTTTTACTCTGGCTGCTTTTTAGATAACTGCCTGAAATTCATAAAATAAGGAAGAACGTTTATGAAATATTAAGATATCATCATGACAGTTGGAATACAGTGCTACAGGGTTCACTGCATAAAAGTTATATCATTCTGCTGGCTTTGAAACCTTTTATGATATTTCTTGAGGGCCTTGCAACATTAATTTTAAATCAAAAAATTGTTCAAAAAATAAGTGGAATAGCATGTGTTTGCAAATGGCAAAATGAACTGTTAGACAGAAAAGGATTGGAGTCATAAAAATCGCAAGTCCATTTCAATTCCCTGGTGTAGTCAATAATGCTTATCAATATGCTACTATCACAATTTAAGGTTCTTCATTTCAAACCAGGATTTCCTTTACAGAAGAAATTATAAGCACCATGCAAGGTCATTGTTAATAATTATTTCCCATTCTTAATGATCAATGAAAGGCACTTACACAGAAGTCTTTCAAGATCAGATACTGTCATGTTACCCAATTCCTTTTTCCTCTGCCTTTTCTTTCCTTCAAAAGTATCTCTCCTGAACAAGGTGCTGGGGAAGATGTGACATAATAACAATGGGTGCGTATGAGTGCTTTTAAAAAGCACAAAACTGATGAGCTTGTTGTGAATCAGAGGGGTGACAGTAAGAAAAACTAAATTTTTTTTCTGAAGCATGGCTTGCCCTTTCATTATGATTCATAGTTGTAAGGGTAATGTCTTCTTTCAGTTGATGGAGGACTTAAATGATATTTCCTATGTGGTGGACTAGTCTTTATGTGACCTTTAGCTATCATCATGTTCTTGAGAAAGACAGCGGCATTGCTTCTCTTTCAGCATCACTGTGTCAGAGATGAATTGTAGCATTCCTTATCCTTCCTTTCCACTGATAAGTACAGTGATGAATCATTTCTGATCTTCAGTTAACTCAGGTCTATAAAGCTGAGCAGAGAAAATGCAAGCTGTCATCATTAGGAAAATGGCAGGTTGACAAGTAAAAACAATTCTTTCTGATTTGGAAGTGAAGTGGAATGGTTGTCCCTTAGGTGGGGTTAAAGAGATTGCTTGCCCCTTGGATGGAGGTTGCACACTGAATTTCAGACACAAAAAGATTGATCCTAAGTTCCTAGAAATCAATGATTTTTTAAAAAAAATTCTGCCTTAATGGACATTTTCTTGTGTCATAACTTTGCATCTTGGAAAATCTGATTGATTTTTTAAAGTACTTTCAGTAACTATATTACCCTTCCTTCCTCTTTTGACATAATACATCAGGCAGATTTGAGACAGAAGATATATCTTGCTTTCAATCATGAAATAACTTCTTATTTTGCTTTATAGAAACCTCATTGTGATATCTATGTGGAATATATCCTCCGACCACTTACTGGCTTAATAGTTGGTAACTGTGAAACCGCTTATGCAAGATACTGCATAATGGCACTGCATGGCCCTAAATCTCAGCATATGCTACTGGTCTTATTTGTTGAGGCAGTGGCCATCATAACGGCGCCACTTATTTCATTGAGCCACACAGCAAATGGCATGGTGTCATATGTAAACAATTTACGCAGATGTGATACAGTAGTTTGAATTTGCATGCTGTTTAATCATAAGTAGTGGTTTTTTTGCTACTGACACTTTGTATGAGCCTTTGGATATGTAATTGTGAAGGACACTTAGAATGTTTTGATTAAATTATTGCCCATTTTATTAGTCAATACTTATGACAAAGATATTTTTTCAAGTGTTTATTCAGTATATTATCCTAAATGACGGAAAGCCTTTCCACCTCACACTTTTGTTTAGTCTTGTTTTTTATTAAAACATTCCACGAATTGTTGTGCCTATGTTTCAATATACTTGTGGAACATTTTATGTTAGGTATTAACTGATTAATCCTCCTGCTTGAAGATTATGAAGTTCTCAAATCTGCGTATAATTCAGCAAATCCAGATTAAAAAGCTTTTAAGCATTGAGAATCATGAATCTCTTGGGGACTTGAGCAATTATTTCATTTTTTTCCCAAGGAAACCAAGCCATTAATAATCACCATGTGCTTTAAGTCCTCTGGACCCAGAGGACCAACTGACAGTATTGTCTGTTTCTCTTTTGCTTGATAATTTATTTCTTTCCAATTAGCTCCTTAGAAGCTGTTTTTGAAGAGCTCTTCCAACATGAAACATACTAATTCACATGAGAAGTATACAGCCAGTTTGCACAGATACCTAAACTTCATGAACAACAGAATAATTTCTTTCATTTGATTTCAACCCTTCCTTCTCGTATTTTTTAAAAATATCTGTTACAATTAATAATGTAGTTAAGAAACTTAACCAGTTATTTGGATAATGGCAGCTGAAAAATTAATTGTAAAAGTGAAGAGTACGTACTAGTATCTTACAAATATTTTTGACCTAATCCAGCGGTAACCATTTTCTGTTTTGAGAAATGAATTCTGACCTATGTTGCTATTGATTTGGAAGACTCAAGATGGTATGTAGTCTCTAAAATTTAACTTATATTAACTTATCTATTTTGGTATGTGACATTTATGCAAGTTGCATTCTTGTTACCCAAATACTGACTGGTGCATATTTTTTTCAATTACTCCACGTGTATACTTCTATGTGAAGTTGAAAATTAATTCTTTCCCTCAATCTCTTTCTGTTTTAGAGGGGGCTTTTGGGTTTGGTGTTTAGTTTAGTTTAGTTTAGTTTGTTTCTTTTTGAAAGGAATATCTTCAAAATGAATTGTGTGTTTAATACCAGTGGGCCTGGACCACAGTTAACTGATGGCTTGCAAGGACAAGCTGCTGTCTTTTAGTTGTCCACATCCAAGCCTTCCAAAGAAAGGAAGAGGGGAGTTTGGTCATTTATCAGTGTTTTATCCTAGATGGTATATCATTCATATATATGAGCACTGAAAATATTTGGAATTAATATGCTAACATGCTAAAGTATTGGGTTTTTTTTTGAGGCAGATGCTTTTTATTGACTGTTGCTGTAACAGTGTTTCTTGCAAAATGTGAGGTTGTAGTTTCTAATTGTCCCTGGAGACACAAAGTGATGTATGGTTGCTCAGGCTTAGGCTGAACAGGTCTAAATAGTCAATCCTCTGTTACTCTCACTGAGATCCATGCATTTAGTTGAGGTAGGTAAATCATCTGTCCAGAACTTGAGTAAATTTGGAAATCTGCAGTCAAAAACAAGAGACAGATACCTCTAAAGTACGACTCATCCCAGGTCCCATGAGACATGGGCCACAGTTCTGAGATGCTTCTCTGCATGTATTGTGTAGGG
>NW_008676483.1:31116-42514 GCF_000695815.1 Acanthisitta chloris
AGAAGATACTGGGTGATCATGAAATCCTAGATGAAATACTGTTAATGAGACTGTGAAGCAGAAAGTAAATATAGCACAAAAAGTATTACTCAAAGGTTCTGCTTTTTAGAACTTCATGCTGCTCTAAGTCTCATAGGAATGTGATATTTGGATGAGTGCTTCCTTGCTTCTGTGTGCTTTTTGTTATAGTAATAATTGTTGTTCATTCCCACGTTATCAGGAATTGTAATGGTTGTACCAAGGAGAAAATTTGCCAAGAAAGTACCCTTTGAATCACTTAAGGATAATTAGCCTTTTTTTGCGCGTGGTTTTGGTTTTTTTTCATTCTCTTTTGAGCCTTTTTGTTTGCACTGTGTCTTTTAGGTGAATAAAAGGATTTTTGACATAAACGGACTAAAGGACTTTTTAGGGTAAATTCAATATTGGGTTAAGATATGTGTTTCTTGTGCAAATTGTTACTTAAATTAGTTTTGAAACTGTCCTTCTATATGCAGGATTTCAAGCTAAAAATAAATTCTATTGTAAGAGTAATAATAATACAAAGTGTGTAATTTTGCCATTCAGGTATGATGCCTGACCCCAGGCATATCACTGTTTGCTTGTTAATCACCAAAATATATTTACTTCAATAGCGGAAAGCAGAAGAAATGACACACTGAAATTAATTGCTCACTTAGGAGACAGAAAAGATACTGGAAATTTTTTTTAAAAAAACATCGTGCATATTTTCTTGGCACATATATACTGACTATATTTTCCATATTATCACTTCATAAATTCTTTTATCTTGTCCCAATCAATCTGTTCTTATGTTTTTCCAAGACTCCAGAAGATTTATTAAATGGAACTGAAATATGTTTTTAAAAGAATAAGCTTCTCTTGAGATTTTAATTTCTTCCTAGCTCCATTTATGTGTGGTAATTGCATAAAGACTCAGTCCAAGGGTGCTGCTTTGCTTATATGACCTATTCTCTACTAGAACAATCCTGAGGATAACACTACAAGCATGTGAGCAAGTTTAAACCAGTAGGTCCAGTACTAGTGGAGGGATGCTTTCATTGCAAGTATTAATGGGTTCCAGGAAGGAGTGCAGCCATTTATATGATAGAAACAAGGCAGTGAGTAAAAATACCCATTTTTTCTTAAAAATACTCATTTTTCTTAATTAAATTGAATTCAATCAAATTGAATTCCTAATGGTCACTGTTGATGGCTGAGTGACAGGCCATTCTAATTAAGAATGCAGAGTCAGGATGGAAAGAAACTTAATCCATTAAGATTTAGTCTTCTTCTAGTATTTCTCTTGGAACTGAGCTATGAAAGCTTCTTAGCCTGTATCATATATTTTTCTTTTATTAGTTACTACTCTCCATGATTTCCATGCCTCAAGACAGCAGCATAGTATGAAAAGGTTAAAATTTTAAGCTGAACATGTTACTAGCCATTCCTGGCAGTTTATTCATGATTCTTTATTCATGATTCTTTTGATCCACTGTCTGATCTGACCCATGAACAACCTAGAGAACTTTCTGAGTTTAGCACAACAGGCACTTGCTTTGCATTCAGAGGTAGAATCATAGAATCATAGAGTTAAGGTTGGGAGAGACCTTTAAGATCATCAAGTCCAACTGTTAACCTGTCACTCTGCTGTAATCCCTAACCATATCTTCCACTGCCGGATCCAGGTGCCTCTTAAAGACTTCTAAGGATGGTGACTCTAGCACCTCTCTGGGTAACCCAATATCTAGTCTGGATCTCCCCAGTCTCAGCTTATGGCCATTCCCTCTAGTCCTCTCACTGCAGGCATGGCAGAAGAGACCATCCCCCACCTCTCTACAACCCCCTTTCAGGTAGGTGTAGAGAGTGATGAGGTTACCCCTGAGCTGCTTATTCTCTAGACTAAACACACCCTCATACTAAACACACCCTGTAGACTAAACACACTGCGTCAGCAGTCCCTCATATGACATGTTTTCAAGGCCTTGTTGCTCTTTGCTGGACATGCTACAGCACCTCAATGTCCTTTTTTAACTGAACACAGTATTAAAGGTGTGGCCTCACCAATGCTGAGTACAGGAGGTACTCTAAACCCTTGGGTTTGAAAAGGAACCTTTGGTGAGACTAGTTCCCACGTTTTACTTTTATTTATGATATTGACTGCTGCTTGCTTCAAAATGAGATGGTTGTGCTTAATGTGCATTCTAGTGCCATCCCTCATACTCTACAAGTGCACTGGATTAGTGAAAGAAGGAAGGGAAAAAGCAGCAGCAGTGATTCTTGAATCCTTCTTGACCACATGTCAGACAGTCATGAGGATGAAGTTCTTTGCTGTGAGGTTTTGAGGTGCAGCATGCCTCAGAAAACTGGAGCCTCTCTTGCTGTGTGTCTGAATAGTCTCCTTGCGAATTTTCTTTGGCTGGGACTGTTCCCATCCTCAGGTACTTTCATGTATATTCCTCCCTCAATGGCTTATCTGCTTTTGCATTGCTAATCATGATTTGTCTAAGTCCATGGGTTACTAGAAATCAGTAGGAGTTTTGAATGAGAATACTGATTTGACTTTCTGTTTACTGTAACTGGTCTATTAATAGCAAGTCTATGGACTTCAAACACTCAAATATAGAAATAGTCACTAAAATTTGACCATATAAGGTAAAGTTTTCCAGTTTGTTAATTTTATTTATTTAAGGAAAGTATGATGTCTTTGTTAAGTACCTTAACTACATCTGGCCTTTTCTTTTAAGGGCCTGTGTTCTCACAAGGGAACCATTCACTGCTGTGATTGGATTAATACAAATTGGATGGGGAAATTGGGCTGGGGTAGGAGCAATTGAATTTTGAAAGTTTATGAGAGCTGCTAGTTTAGGGTGAATAATAAAATAAAGACAGTGCTTTCGCAATTTTGAAAAGCTCTGTGCTATGTAATAGACTATAATTTAATTCTGAGAGACTTTCTTATTAGATTTTTTCCCAAGTAAAATCACAATTCCTATTGTTCCTTAGCGTATGTCTCATTACTGCTGCAAGTATTATCCTCTTTATATGATTATAGTGATTCATACTTCACTCTCTTGTTTGTTTTGTACACAATTGCAGGTAAATGATGGTAGCAATTTGATGCTTCTGGATAGACCAGTAGGTTCTTTGTTTTTTTTCTGAACAGGGATGTATATTTTAGCAATGGAGTGATGATAAGCCTTACACTGAGATCAGTCAACAGATGCATAAATGATAAAATGTCTCACCATTGGTCAAAGTAATAAGGTGAAGAAATGCCTATGCCAAACAGTGGTTCATAGTTTTACAATGAACGTGTATGAATTTCATTGTCATTTACACTCATTATCCTTATATATACTTTTTGAAAATATGTTGATATAGTTTGTATATTTGAACATACATAAGAATGTACCTAGCAAACAAAATAATCACTTTTTGGGGGAAGCTGACTCTATGAGAGAAGAAACACTTTTCATGCTATACTGAGTGCTTCCAAATCCAGTCAAAGCCAAAGAGAGTTGGGGCAGTGAGGTTTAGGTTCACTACGTTGTTAAATTGAAAGGCCTTCATGGGTTGAACAGAAAAGAGCAGTTGGTTCCAGTTCCTAAAGAAGCAATGGCTGAAGAAATCTAAAAGCAGGGGAGCAATGACTTACAGAAATGTGGCATTATCGGTGAAACTGTGTGATGAACTGAGACTTTGTTCTTACTCCTGCTCATTCAGAGTGGTGTGTGGCTGTCAAATTCAACAGGGTGGCACTGTCTGAGCAAGTGAAGTTGTCTCAGTGTTGATAGCCTGGTTATTTTTTGTTTCAGAATTTTTAATTAATTTAATTTTTAATGTAGGAGAGGTCCTGCATTTTGGCTTCTGGTTTTGACTTGTGGATCAGAACACTAGTTTAAATTCTGCTCAAAAAGTATACTTAAACTTTCACAAAATGGATCAAAGGATATTGAATATTAGTTTTTGCCTGCCTGAGGGCATCTCCAGAAATTTGGTTTAGTTATTGGATACCCACATTAATTATTGTGTGGTAGTGCAAGAACATTTTTTTATTTATTAGCTTTTCTACCTCTTGAATTTTCAATTTTAAACTGATGATTAAAGCTTTCCTAAAGCTGCTGACTCATAGTTTTACATTTCCCTCCCTCTTCTCCTCCCTCTTTCCCCCTCTGGATTCAGATAGTAATTAACATAGTAGATGTCTTTCAAATTAAATGCAGAGGAAAATAAGTTGCAAGTGTTACACTGGGAAATGTTCTAGACTCAGTTATAAACAGTATTACTAAAATGTTGAGAAATAATTGAAAAACTGAGTTGTAAAATAAAGGACAAATCCTACTTATATTTGTGAAAGTACTAATTTTAATTTTTGTGGTATGCTTGTCTTTGGTGATATTTCTGTTTTTTTCTAAGAAGAAAATCAAGACTTATAAGTCAGTAAAGCTGAAACTCCATTCATACAGTGATAACAGTAATATATTGAAAGTGGTGTATACCAGTGTTAAGTCCAAATTATACAGAAACATTTTCTGCAGGAAGATGTCAAGCTTGCAAACAATACAGTACAAACTGAACATAACCTCTAGGGGAGTAACTGTGCAGTTATGCAAATACTTTGAAGTTATTCATTATTTTAAATATCTCAAGAAACCAAGTCTTAAGTTTGTTCTGTAGAAATCAGTGTCATATTTTCTTTCATTATGAAATGGTCCAAATGACTGAATCTAGCAGACAGGTTTCCTCTGTTAGTTCTATTCACTAGATCCTGAAATAAGCACACTAATTCAGTATTAATAATTGGTGGTAGTGCACAGCTCTGTTAAAGAACTGCTTCTTCACCTTGGATTGCTAATTTTTCTTCTACTGTCATTAGAAATGACATATACAAATATACAAGCATGTATACTTGTCATACTTGCTCTGAAAAATGTAGGTGCTATTTGTATATTAAAAATCTATCCAAGGCAGGGATAGAACAAGGCACTTAATTATTATTTGTCATATTTTATGAAATATAAGACTGGGACACTGTTCTTTATGACACTTTTTCTTGGTATCTGCAAACATACAGTAAGAGAAAGGCTTAGCCTTTAAAATTCAAAATGCAAACTATGGGGAAATTTAAGAAGTGGAAATAAAAAGAGACAGTAACAGAGGGAAGGTGATAGTTACAGTGACAGAAGGAAGAGTTTGAGAATCTATATAGGTTCAAGATTCTGTTCTTTGGGATTCAAATAATCATGCATCAAAATTACATTAGTCACTATTTCTATTTTTTATTTATTATACTAAATGAATTTAACTTCATTTTTTATGAAGAGCCTTCCAGGGCTCAGCTTGATTTTGCAGACCTGAGAAAGGATATGTTTTGGGAAGATTGAGTCAAACCATGGCATACTGTATTGAGTACACTTCAGTGGAGAACCACATGGGTAACTATCAGATTTTTCAGGGTTTTAGATGATCACTATTTGTTTTTGCTACTGCTATTACTACATTTGCTCTTTGAATTAAGTGCATGAAATGAGAAATGCGTACTGAATATACAACTTAACTTTCTTCATGTGGTTTACTTATATTACTTTCATGTTTAAGAGGCTGAAAGTTTACTAAACAAAAAGAAAAGTCTGTAACTAAGGCAATTTTCACCATTTTTATCTAATATATTTTAAATTTTCAGTTTTGGTATTGCTTAATATTGAAATAGATGTGAATTATTTTGATTCATATGGGAAATAAATGTTAATAGTAATAATAGGCTCTAGTAATGGGAATAATACCTGTCAGAAACTTGAGGATCATCCTTTAAGATTTGTGTAACATAGGTTAAATGAATATGAAAACCATGTATTGGTAAGAATGGAGTGGCATTTCTCCAAGTGGAAGTGATCTTTAAGAGCTTGCCCAAAAGTGGTTACAGATGTTTTAAATGGGATCTAATTATTTTAGCAGGCTTTATTGATGTTTCTGTTAGTTTTTATTAGCATTTCCACTTCTTAACTGCTGCTTTTATTCAAACCTAAGATGTAGTGATTTCATGATGCCTGTGTTTATGATACTGCAACATGTTGCTGTGGAAATTATTAGAAAGTCATAAAGCTTACTTCTGAATGAGCCTTTGGTCTCCTTGCTTCTCCTTAGTTATTAATTTATTTAACTAGACAGCTACTACAAATATTCAGGATTATTCAGGATCTAATTCTGGAAGTTTGAGTGCCAGAACTTGAAGTAATCTTCAGATGTTTTAACAAAAGACTGAAATGATCAATAGGAATTTTAATATCTCTTTTCTACATGAATCTTGATGTTAGAAGCTCAAATGCCTTTTGATTTGTAGCAGCAATATTACTTTTTCTTGCAAGTACTTTTGGTCTGACTATTTCTAAGCTTTCTTTCCCAAAAATGTTAATTAGATTAATGTTCTGATGTACAGTAGGTTAATATAATCTTCATTTTACAGATGAAGAAACTTTATCTAAAAAGGTCACATCTCATGTCAGTGACAGATGGAGGTACACAGTACTCTTCTGCATTGGCCACTGGGAAATAATAAATCATTCTTCAATCTGTGCATTTTCAAATATTATCATAACCAAATATAAATGTCCAGAAATTAAAATTGTAATTATATGACCATATATATTTCCATCAGGTGAAAGAGGGGAGGAGGGAATGAAAACTTTAGGAGATAGCCAAAGCAGAGGTGTAACATCATTCAAGTGGTTCAGTCACTAGACATGAGACAAAAATGTTTACATATAGTACGAGTATATGTATAAAGATACGTGTGTATGTGTTTATTTCTGAATGTACCTATGCTTAATATATTTTTAAACTAATTTGCTGACTGGATGGTTGCACACAGAGAGTTATGGTCAGTGGCTCATTGTCCATGTGGAGGCCAGTGATGACTGGTGTCCATCAGGGGTCAGTGCTAGGGCTGATACTGTTCAACATCTTTGTTGGCGACAGGAAGAGTGGAATTGAGTGCACCCTCAGCAAGTTCACTGACAACACCAAACCTTGTGGGGCAGTTGACATGCTGGAGGGAAGGGATGCCATTCAGAGGGATCTTGACAGGATTGAGAGGTGGGCCAATGCAAACCTCATGAAGTTCAACAAAATGAAGTGCAAGGTCCTACATCTGGGCCATGGCAATCCCAGGCACACCTACAGGTTGGGTGGGGAAGTAACTGAAACCAGCAGTGAGGAGAAAGACTTGGGAGTGACAGTGGATGAGAAGCTCATCATGAGCCAGCAGTGTGCACTCTCAGCCCAGAAAGCCAGCTGAATCCTGGGCTGCATCAGAAGTGTGGCCAGTAGGTCGAAAGAGGTGGTTCTCCTCTGCTCTCGTGAGACCTCACCTGGAATACTGCATGCAGTTCTGGTGTCCTCAACATAAGAAGGACATGGAACTGTTGGAGCAAGTCCAGAGGAGGGCTACAAAGTTGGTAAGAGGACTGGAACATCTCGCCTGTGAAGACAGGCTGAGGAAGTTGGGGCTGTTCAGCCTGGAGAAGAGAAGACTGCGTGGAGACCTCATAGCAGCTTTTCAATATCTGATGAGCCTACAAGGGAAACAGAGAGGGACTCTTTGTTAGGAACTGCAGTGATAGGACAAGGGATAATGGGTTCAAACTGAAGGAGGGAAAGTCTGGGTTAGATGTGAGAAAAAAGTTTCTTACTATAAGGGTGGTGAGACATTGGAAAAATGCTTCATTTCAACCTTTTAAGGAGGCTTTTGAGACCCTCTCTTTCTCCTGGAAAATCCTAATCATTCTGAAACATCAGCTCCTAGAAATTTTGGTCAGATAGAAGAGCTGGCACCTGGGCTTCCTAGGATTTCTAGGTTGTTTCTGAATAGGTTTTGAGATGTCTGAAATTATTTCTCACTTGTTTGAATTTGAAAGCCATGGGATCTGCATCTCCTCACCATCTAGTTGTAGACTGAAAGAGATGAAAAAGCTGTTAACTGTAGCTTTAGTGCAGTTTTACATGCAGGAAGGATGTTTCTAGGCAATTTGGAACACTTTTCTAAAATAAAATTATGAATTTTTATGAGACCTGAAATTTTCCCTTGAGTCATGACACTCTTAGAATATACTTTTCTACCCAAGTCATTGATGAAAGAGGAAGTTGCAGCCCAGAATTATCAGCCACTTTACAGTAGGATGATTAATGATTACTGAAGACACCGGAGATCTAAGCAAAGAAGACTAACTTTTGCAGTTGAATATAGCGTGGTATTTTCATATAGGGAGTAATTTGATTAACCAGAAATGCAATTAGATGCATATTTATCCAAATTTAATTTTTAGCAAGACAGAGATAACAACCATTGCTTGTAATTTTTCTCTAGTCTAAGTGAATAATGCCACAGTATAGCATCTGAATAACTTTGCACTCATGAACACATGTACCAGTGTATTTCTCCACAAATGATTGAAACACCCTGTTTTGGTTGCACTTAACATTTCCTTGTTAGTTTTCTGCATAGGTGATCTTCTGTTCCAATCCTATTTTATGTGATGTTGTTAGAGAAGCCACTTCTGGAGGGCTTAATTTCTTCTGTTGAGCAACACTCTCCTCTCCTGTGCCTGGTCTTAGACTTTCAGGCTATGCAGTAGATAACCCCTAGATCCCCCATTTCTCCCATTTGCAGTACTTAGCCCTATGAGCCCCTGACATGCATGGCTGCACTTGAGTTGCTGGCACTCAGGCCTCATACTGTGCTTGCAGATACGGTCACTGACTTCCACATGTGCATAGTCAGAGCTGAGATGTGCCCACACAGAAGGTAGACTTTAATAAACATATAGGATGGGCCATGGTGTAGCACAAGGCCAAGTCAGGCAGGCGTACTGGTTAGCAAACTCTTTACATGTGACTAGCCTCTTTTGTCCTCTTTTCCAACTTTTATCCTTCACTGATCCATTTTGACCCCTTTTTTACATGTATTTGGCCCTTTCCCTAAACATCTCATTATAAGTTCTACAAAGTATCAAATATTCTCTCTGCTTTATCCCCATATTCTCTTTCCTTATAATTAAGCCCTATACCCTGATGACCCCATTTGATGTGCATTGCTTTCTGGTGAGAGTTTCATTATTTACCTGCCTCAGTGGGTGTCTTCACCAGGGACAGCCATCTCATCGGTTTCTTCTGAGGGCCTTTGGAGTAGCCAGTTGTGTGCTCCATTTTAATTTCTTAGGTTACTGCAGTTCCTACACCTATCATTATTCCTTTGTGTTTATAGTTGCTTATCTGTATTTTTTCGATAACCCAGCATTTGCTATCAGACAAGGTCACTGTTAATTATGTTAGTCTGGAGGTCACATAAAAAAATTACCTTTGGTATCCAAAGCAGAGGTCATGTAGGGCTAGGATTCCTCATCCAAAACTTGATTTGCACTACAACTTTTCACAATTGCTGTCTGTGTGAATTCTCTTGCTCTCTATTTCCAGTAGAACTTTAGTCCTAAAGTTTCAGAGATCAAAATTGCTTCCATTTTTACTTTGGAAAAGCTTGATTTATTAGACATGCTCAGGTTGCTTTTATTAGATTTGAAGTAGAAGTTGCCCATTTCTTTTTGTAGCATAGCCACTCCACTATATATATTCTGCCTCAAAGCAGTACTTCAGGAAATTAGTGCAGTTCAGATCTAAGTGCAAATTGACTTCTGAAAGTCACCTAGCACAGAGAAGCAGTGGGTTTAAAGAAAAATTCAGCTCTTTTTTTCTCAAAATATGATCAAGATCTTGTTGTATAATAACTTATTTCAGGTTTCTTCCATACAGAATACATATTATACAGATTGTAACTTTCTTTTCTAGATATATAGTTCTTTTAGTTAGGACAGATTTGGGTTTTCCTGTGGAATCAAATGTCTAAAAAGTCTAAAATGAAACCGATAGTCAGAACATCTAAGGAGTTTATTTCTTTATGGAAGTAAGGATAAAAAGGCGTAAGCTGAGTTACGGCTCTAAGTAAACTTAATGAGTGATAATTATTACTGTCTCCTGGGAAAGAATATGAGTAATCACAGGGAAACCGAGTTTTTCAAGAACTACAGCTTTAAAGGTAATCGCCCTGTGTATACTTTTATAGCTGGAGTTTCATTCGGAGAGTTGTGGACTCGTGGAACAGATGCTTTTTTTCAGAAACTATTTTACTAATAAAATAAATAGTATCATTTGGCAGATGTGCTTGGTGAAACTTTCGTAGAATAAAAGCAGTGGTCTCTAATACTCTCTTGGTTAAGTTGGATTAAATTTCAAGACAAGTAGTTAAAGCTCTTTTTGGAAAATTAAATTGTAATCTACCTCCCCTGCCTTCCCTTCAAAGTGACTTTTGTCTTCTTCTTTTTTTTTTTTTTTTAATTTTAAAAAACACAGAAAAGTAACAGTAGAGAGATTCTCACTGGTAGATGAACAATTGAGAGCTTTGTTTTAGTTTAAATATTGATGCTTTCTGGTTTTCTAGAGTTGGAGCTATGTTATGCCTGTTTTTTGTGGTTTGGGGTTTTTTTACCTTGGAAATGATAAATGCATTTTCCATTTTCTTTTGAATTTTCCTTAGCCTTTCTATTGATGTTATTAATGTTTTCCTTTCAGTTTACATAATTTTCTTCTATTGTGCTTTTCTTCAAGGGCTTTTTATTCATTGGGGTAAAATGTAACCTTGTGTACTAGGCTAACAGTTGCAGACCTCTCATGCCTTTTCTGTTTCCAAATAGTGTGGGCACTCCAGTTGTATGGGAATGAAACCTGTGTGTTTTATGATACTCAAATTTTGTCTGTATGCTCTCAGTTTATGTAAAAGAATAGCTGCAGTGTCAGGTGAAATGGTAGGGTAGAAAAACCCACACAAGAAACAAACACAAAAAACCAGCTGATAATCATCTGGTTACTGTAAACTTCAATTTTGTGATGTTTATTGAACAACTAATGCCATTCACTGATGTTTTAAAGATGGTGTGTTTATCTTGTCTGTATAATGTGTTATTGAGGGAAAGAAGGGCTGATAAGCTTTAATGGTATCATTGAGGGGGAAGGAGGGGTGACAGAGTTCTTAAGAAATAATTTTGCACTCAAGTTACTAATATTCTCAGGTATAAACAGCACAGTACTTTGTTTGCATGGAAATTTGTCTTGTACAATTGTGTGTGTGTTTCAGTCCTGCGCCACAAATAGAGTATGATAAGACTAGTGTAATATAGTACAGCATGTTACTGTTGACTCTCTGGAGTAGCATAAGGTTCTCTTAAAAGAGTTCTGGTGTTTTATACTACGTATATAAATACTATTTGAATTTAAAGCTACGTTTACATAGCTCTGTGTAATGAGTTGACCCCAACCAGCAGCCAAATATCCACACTGCCACTCACTCACTTTC